>NC_060952.1:97645730-97718215 GCF_022045245.1 Lucilia cuprina | reverse complement strand
AGAATATATATACTTTATAGGGTCGGAAAATTATATTATAGAAATTACAAACGGAATGACAAACTTATATATACCCTTCTCACGAAGGTGAAGGGTATAAAAAGTAGTTATTTGAAATAATATTTATATATTAAAGAAAATGCTTTTTGAAACACAATTATTAATTATAAAAGAATTAAAAAAAAATTATTATAACGCAAATAAATTTTATTTAAAACATAATTCAATAGTTCCTAATAATTTTCTTTTTTTTTATTAATTTTTTTATAAAAAAAAATATGAAAGCTTATCCTTAGTTAAGTGTAAAAGCTTAAAAAAAAACTGTCATTACGACTCCTATATGTTTTTCTTTTCTTTTACAGCTGCATGAATAACAACCAACAATCCACGCACTAGACGTACCATATTTTCTAATTTTTTAAGATTTTTTAATTTATTCAAAAAATGTTTTTAACTTTTATTAAAAATAGAACATTTTTTGTTATTTATGAAAAAATTTGTTATTTATGAAAATTTAAGTCTTATGAAACATAAAAACAACGAACAATTTAAATTAAATATGTCGAAATGCGTTGGTTAAGGTTGGCAAATGTTTTAAACAAAAAAACCTAAACAAAACCCCCCTCGTTATGGAATTGCGCTTGTGTGCTCTACTTACTACCTTTAAAGATTTTGGAAAATTTCTCGAGGATTTATTTGTTTTTTTTTAATAATAATATTAAACATTTTTAGGTGGTAACTGTTTTTCCTAATTATTAAGCATATAATTAAGAAATTCTATAAAAGGAGTCAAAAATTTAAGAATTATAAGGCTACGTTCCTAAACAATGACTAGGTTATATGTTATAGCCACAGCAAAATTTTTTGTTTTATTTTTATACTTGTCTTAGCAAAAAAAATAGATAGCTTCTATTCCTTACAGTGAGTGTCATAAAACTGCAGCCACTAACTTGGACCAAAAAAAAGTTTAATAAAAAAGTAAAAGTTCATTTAAGATTTAAGCTTAATAGTTAAACATATTGTTAAATCATTTATAAGTAGTTAATGATAAAAAAATCTTCCAAATATAATTTTTATTTTTAATAATAATTTATTCGGTTTTGAATCTAAATGTCTTGAGAAATTAGTCATATTTGTATTGTTTCAATTAAAACTAAATAGATTTAATACTTCTCTTAATCGATTAGTTAAAGAAAATGTTTGGTTTCCGTTTTTTGTGACACTTACTGTAGTCCATTTTGTTTTGAATTTCATATTGATTTAAAACAAATTTAAAGTTCAGTGTGTTGTATCCTTGACTACAGACTATTCTATAGCCTTGACTATAGACTATTCTATAGTCTATACACTATTCTATAGTATATTCTATAGATTTTTCTATAATTTTGACTATAGACTGATCAATAGTCTTGACTACAGACTGATCTAAGGTCTTGACTATAGACTGATCTTTATTTTCCTGTACACTGTTCTATAGTCTTGATTATAAACTATTCTATAGCCTTGACTATAGACTATTCTATAGCCTTGACTATAGACTATTCTATAGCCTTGTCTATAGACTATTCTATAGTCTTGACTATAGACTATTCTATAGTCTATTTTATAGACGATTCTATAGTCTATACACTATTCTACAGTCTTGACTATAGACTGATCAATAGTCTTGAGAAATGTCTATAGACAATTCTATAGTCTTGACTATAGACAATTCTATAGTCTTGACTATAGGCTATTCTATAGTCTTGACTATACACTATTCTATAGTCTTGACTATAGACTATTCTATAGTCTTGACTATAGACTATTCTATAGTCTTGACTATAGACTATTCTATAGTCTTGACTATAGACTATTCTAAAGTCTTGACTATAGACTATTCTATAGTCTTGACTATAGACTATTATATAGTCTTGACTATAGACTATTCTATAGCCTTGACTATAGACTATTCTATAGTCTTGACTATAAACTACTCTATAGTCTTGACTATAAACTACTCTATAGTCTTGACTATAGACAATTCTATAGTCTTGACTATAGACAATTCTATAGTCTTGACTATAGACAATTCTATAGTCTTGACTATAGACAATTCTATAGTCTTGACTATAGACAATTCTATAGTCTTGACTATAGACAATTCTATAGTCTTGACTATAGACAATTCTATAGTCTTGACTATAGACAATTCTATAGTCTTGACTATAGACAATTCTATAGTCTTGACTATAGACAATTCTATAGTCTTGACTATAGACAATTCTATAGTCTTGACTATAGACAATTCTATAGTCTTGACTATAGACAATTCTATAGTCTTGACTATAGACAATTCTATAGTCTTGACTATAGACAATTCTATAGTCTTGACTATAGACAATTCTATAGTCTTGACTATAGACAATTCTATAGTCTTGACTATAGACTATTCTATAGTCTTGACTATAGACTATTCTATAGTCTTGACTATAGACTATTCTATAGTCTTGACTATAGACTATTCTATAGTCTTGACTATAGACTATTCTATAGTCTTGACTATAGACTATTCTATAGTCTTGAGTATAGACTATTCTATAGTATTGACTATAGACTATTCTATAGTCTTGACTATCGACTATTCTATAGTATTGACTATAGACTATTCTATAGCCTTGACTATAGACTATTCTATAGTCTTGACTATAGACTATTCTATAGTCTTGACTATAGACTATTCTATAGTCTTGACTATAGACTATTCTTTAGTCTCGACTATAGACTAATCTTTAGTCTTGACTATAGTCTGTTCTATAGTATTGACTATAGTCTGTTCTATAGTATTGAATATAGTCTGTTCTATAGTATTGACTATAGCCTGTTCTATAGTATTGACTTAAGACTATTCTTTAGTCTCGACTATAGACTATTCTATAGTCTTGACTATAGACTATTCTATAGTCTTGACTATAGTCTGTTCTATAGTATTTACTATAGTCTGTTCTATAGTATTGACTATAGATTAATCTATAGTATTGACTGTAGATTAATTTATAGTCTTGACTATAGACTATACTACAGTCTTGATTATAGACTGTTCTATAGTCTTGACTATAGACTGTTCTATAGTCCTGATTATAGACCGTTCTATAGTCTTGACAATAGACTAACCTTTAATCTTGACTATGGACTGATTTGTAACATTTACTGTACAATGATCAATAAAATAATGTAGTGACTGATCTATAGTCTTGACCATAGTCTGAGTCAATACTTATTAGGCAAATATTTTGCTTTCTATTATGAATGAAAAAATCCCCTAAAATTTTTCACTAAAACAACAATGTTATACCAACTAATTGAACAGACAAAATTTATCTTAAGTGTCTTCGAATTGTTAAAGCTGTCTATTTTTTTTAAATGACAAAAAAAACGCTACTCCAAAAATATACTTAAAGTGATAATTTTTTTTTAATTATTTTTTATTTATTTTTATTATTAATTACTATTTATTTATTAATAAAAAACTATATAACTAATTGTAGATATTTTATGTATGTATTTTTTTTTTAATAATATGAGGCACAAATTAAAACATAAAGACAAACAATAAAATGTTTGTCGAAACGTACAAAATAATAACAAACAAAAAATTATTAAATCTAACTTTAGTTATGAATGAAAATAAAAATTGTTTGCAAAAAATTTTATTAGAAAACAGTAATAATGTAGAAATGCTAATCTTTATTGTAAAAATGTACTCAGAAAAAGAAAATTATTAGGAGAAGTAAAAATATATGAAATAATCAACAATTATGAAATGAAATTTAGTCTTAACAGTATAGTGATCTAAAGTATTGTCTATCGACTGATCTTCAGTCCATATAACCTATAGTCATGACTATAGCCTAATCCATAGTCTTAACTAGACTCTGATCTTTAGTCTTAGCTATAGGCTGATCTATAGTATTAGTTTTTACTCTCCAGAGTCTTGACTATAGACTGATCTACAGTCAAGATCAGATCAGTAGTATTTTGATTGTAGAATGATTAGTTCAATGGATTTTTTCCTACAAAAAACCTTTATTCTAACCTGAGTACATTACAACTAAATACCCTACATTATGCATAAAAACATCAAGAAAAATTAAACCAACACAAATTCTAAAAATTATCATACATATGAAAAATATGTAGAAATATAAACTCACCTGCCGTTACTTTTTATTGTTTAACGAAAAATTTTAATAAAAAGAGATTATTAAAACTATTTATATTCATAATGAAAATATTTTAAATGCTGCATAAAAAATTAAAAATATAGTTACTAATTCTACATATAAATCAATAAATGGTATTGTATGTTTGTATATTTTTTTAGACAAATGTGTGAATAAATAAAAAAAAAATCCATAAAAATAATAGTAAAATTATATTTAAAGCAAACACAAAAACATAAACTAATATATTTTTTGATTATTAAATTAAATAAAACCAACAAACGAATTCATTATAATATGATGTACAATATTTAATTATTTACTAATAATAAAAAGAAAAAATATTTCAAGCGAAAAACACAAACAAATACTAAAATTAATCAAAATAAAAAATAATAAAAAGAAAATTTATAAAAAAAATATATATTATTAAATAAAAAACAAACTATTGTATCTGAGTGTATGTGTCTGTATATGTATCGATAACTTAATGTTTTACAGCTGATTTATGTTAATTTTATGAAATTACAAGAAAAAAACTATACAACATAATTTATTTGTTAATACAAAGAAAACGAAATTAAAAAACAACAACAATTACACAAACATTTTAGTAAAAACTTAAATAAAACGTGAAAAAACAAAAATGTTTAAAGAGTTTTCTTTTAAGGATTAGTGTGTTAGTTGGGATATCCGATTTTTGAACAAAAGTGAAAATTTAAATTTTTCAGTAAATTTTTTGTTAAAAATTTAAAATTGTATACTTAAAAAAAACAGAATTTTTTGTAAAAATATGAATCATAAATGAAATTTAGATTTTTTGTAAAAATAGAACTTTTAGTAAAAATTTTAATTTTTAGTGAAACTCTGAATTTTTTGTGAAATTTTTGTAAAAGTTGTATTTAATTGTAGACGGATCTATGGTGTTGACTGTATACTTATCTAATATTTTGACCTAAGAATGATCTATAGTTCTGACCTTGGACCTATCTATAGTTTTGACTTTAGACTTATCAATAGTCCTGACCTTAGACTAATCTATAGTCTTGACTATAGACAGATCTATAGTCTTGACTATAGATTATTCTATAGTCTTGACTATAGATTATTCTATAGTCTTGACTATAGATTATTCTATAGTCTTGACTATAGATTATTCTATAGTCTTGACTATAGATTATTCTATAGTCATGGTGTTGACTGTATACTTATCTAAAATTTTGACTTAAGACTGATCTATAGTTCTGACCTTGGACCTATCTATAGTTTTGACTTTAGACTGATCTATAGTCTTGACTATAGACTGATCTATAGTCTTGACTTATAGACTGATCTTTAGTATTGACTATAGACTAATCTATAGCCTTGACTATAGACTGAACTATAGCCTTGACTATAGACTGATCTGTAGCCCTGACTATAGACTGATCAATAGTCTTGACTATAGACTGATCTATAGTCTTGACTATAGACTGATTTATAGTCTTGACTATAAACTGATCTATAGTCCTGACTATAGACTATTCTATAATCGTGGCTAAAGACTGATCAATTTATTAAACTTAAGACTGATCGACAATCTTTAATGTGGACTGATCTATAGTCTTGACTATATGGTGATATATAACTGACTACAGACTGACCTTATAGTCTTGACTATAGACTGATCTATAAATAAAACTATAGAGTGTTCTGTATTAAGGACTGATCTATAGGTTGACTGTAGAATGCCCTTTACTCTTGACTAAAGTCTTATCTGAAATCAATGAAATTAATTATTAATGAATTATCAATGAAATTATAAATTAACCTATAGTCTTAACCATAAACTGGCCTAAAAAGCTAAATTTATATCCAAGACTATGGGTCGTCTTGGATATAAATTTAGCCTTTACTTAGTCTTTAATTAAAATAAAGCACAGCATTGATAGTGACACTTTTAAAGAACAGATTTGATCCACCATCAATATTCAATCATTTCGAACACTTAAATCTTCTCCCTCCCATGCAAATATTTATTATTGTTATTGAAACTATCGCAACATCTTCGATAAGATTTCATACTCAAATACTCTCCAAGGGAATGATTTCAATGGACCCAAGTAAGCAAACAAGCCGCATCAACAAACAATAAGAGAAGCAGGTGATTTTCTAGCAGCATTAACTCTACTAAACTGGAAAATAAAATCTGTTTCGTAAAATGAGTGTGGGAATTTAGGGTGAATACTTTCTCACGATGTGCGACAAGTGATTTCCTTTTTGAAAATATATACTCGCAATAATGTTTTCACAAAATTATTCTCAGATCCCATTGAAACCCTCTCTTTCATAGTTGTTTATTCATTCATACTGACTGACTGGCTGGTTGGCTTCATTCAATTCATTCATATGTTTTTGTTCCTTTTTTTTTGTGGAACAATTTCTTATAGTTTGTGTTAAACGTACGTATAACATGCGTGTTTCATAAGAAATAATCGTATTCGTATTTGCAATTTAACTTAATGCTGTTGCTGCTGGGGAGGAAGTAAGCCCGACAACGGTCTCACATAAAATCATTAAGAAAAGAGTACTCTAGACATGCATATAGTCAAATAGAGGGACGGACGCTCGTTTTTACGAAGCAATCATCAGTCACACAAAGAGCACACGATTCTTGTGTTTGTGTGTGTGTGTTTAATGTATGCATGCATAGAATACGAGTAAGAATTACTAGTTGGAACATACTGAAGACATGCAGCTAAACACGAGACGTCTTCTTTTGATTCAAGTGAGCACGAGAATTAAGCCATACTTTATGCGATGTTAATGTATGAGAGCTATAATTACAGTGAAAGAATTTTAAGGGTAGAAATTAAAATGAGTTTTAAACATTCACATATTTTAAGAAATATATATTTGATATATTTTAAAAATTATAAAGAACATGATCTTTGAAAATTTTTAAAATAGTTTTCACCAAAAACTAATCTTTAGTTTTGATGTACTGCTCTATGATCTTGATTATTGAATGATCAACTATCATGGTCATGGACCATTTTGATATTAGACTGATTTATACTCTAATATATAAATATTGATTATATTCTAATATGTAGTATTAACCGGTAACTAATCTATATTCTTGACTATAGAATAAACCAACTTAACTATAGATTGATCCTAGACTTTTGACTATAAACTTTTCCATAGTTTTGATTATAGACTGATTTATAGTCTGGTCCATAGTCAATACTACATTGACTATGGACCAATATGTAGTATTACCAGTTTACTGATCTAGACTGAATGACTGATCTATAGTCTTGACTATAGACTGATCCATAGTCTTAAATAAGGACTGATAGTCTTGACTATACATTGATCCATAATCTTAACTGGAAGCTGATATATTGCCTTGGCAAAGACTGATCTATAGGCTGAACTATAGACTGAGTATAGAATAATCTATTGTCATGACTATAGACTGATCCATACTCTTAACTGTGGTCTTGACTATAGACCGATCTACAGTCTGGAATATTTCATGATTTTTGACTGATCTAGACTTGACTATAGACTAATATATAGAATAGCTATAGACTAATTTATAGATTTATAGTCTATAGTCAATAGACTGATCTTTGTCTTAATTATAAAGTAGAGTGATCTACATTATTGTCTATAAAATAATTTATAGGTTTGACTATAGATTGATCTATTATCCTTACTCTAAAATGGAGTGATCTACATTCTTGTCTATAGACTTATCTATAGGCATAGTTTCAAATCTATAGTCTTCATTATTGACTGATCTATAGGCTAGAGTATAGACTGATCTGTTGTCTTGACTATATACTGATACACATATAGTCTAACATATAGTACTGACCGATCATTAAAGTTTCAAAAACATACATATAGTTTTTCTTCAGTGTACTGCTTTATAATCAAAGCCATAACGATCATTGATTATGTACTTCCTTGACTATAAGAGCCGGTAAAACACACGATCAAATCACAGAGAGTGAGAGTAACAAGTACAACACACGTAATACAGACAGGTTATTTAGAGGTTACAAAATTTCATTTAAGGGTGGAAAGTACCTGCTGTTGCCATCATCCACAAAAACAACAACAACACACACACAAGATCTGCACAACAAATCATGTGCATTGAAGACTATATGACTATACACCAGCAGTGATATAAATTTGTGAGTGAGTGATTTTTCTGCAACTTGCTCTACAAAAAGGATCGTTTAGCTTACGGGCAACATCATTTATAAACCAGCTACCGTACAGTAAACAAGTCAGCACACAAAAAACCAGCATTTATTAAATCTTGCTAAATTTGAAAACAAAATTATTAATAAAAGTAACGACGTAAAAAATGGCAGTTGATGGACAAAAATTCATGACAAAAACCCAACATTATCGTAAAGTTACGAAACCTTTGTTAGAACGGAAACGTAGAGCCCGCATGAATCTGTATTTGGAGGAACTTAAAGAATTAATAGTGGATACCATGGAGCAGCAGGGTGAACATGTCAACAAATTGGAAAAAGCCGATATACTTGAAATGACAGTTAGTTATTTGAGAAATCAAAAAGGAGCCGGAGCTAATGAAACTACCACAAATGACTTAACAAAACGTCCTTTAAATGTGGAAAAATTTCGCGAGGGTTATACCCAGGCAGCATATGAGGTATCCAAAGTATTCTCTACAGTACCAGGATTAAATGTAGACTTTGGCACTAGACTCATGAAACATTTGGGTTATCAACTTAAGGATTTAAAACAACAATTGTTTGCAACTAACAATAATAAACAACAGCAACAACCCTTAATTATGAAAGATCAAGATAATAATAATCATTTGGATATAAAAGGTGAAGATGTTTGGCGTCCTTGGTAAATGATTTAAAGGACTTTTAAACAAAACATTTCATATGCTTTAAAACCTTAAGACAGGAAATCCAAGATATGAAATTATTTTAATGATTTATCAAGCTTTATTAGTATTTAAGAAAATCGCAACTTCCAGTTTCAAATATTGATGTACAATTTATTATTAATTTTATTTTAATTATGTTTAATTTTATTTATGTTTATTTAATTGTTTGTGATATTTTGTGATAGTTTTAAGTTATTGCCGTCGGAGTTTTATCTTACAAGCTTTAAGGATCTCTTTACATTTAAAAGTATTCCGTTTATGGTTTAAGTTTGTATTTTAATAATTAAGTTTCATAATGATCTTCCACTTATATTTGATTTAATTAAATAAAAATGTATATTGATTAGAACAAATTAAATATTATTTTTGTTGTTTAATGGAAAGTTTTACAAAACAAAATGTTCAAAGGATTTATCACACTCTTATAGATAAATGGATTTTATTTTTCGAATTTTTCAATAATTTCTAAAAAATCTTAAATTAAAATAAATTTGCCTCCTTATCTTCCAACAAATGTTGGAAATTCAAAAAAACACTTCTTTATGGGATTTATAAAATACTTTGTTGATATCAATGATATATGCGATTTAAACATTTTTCGAACTTACAGTTCTTTCAGTTTCTACTTTTTATTGAGTTTTAATCGCAAATTAATCTCAAGAAGGTAGTATGTTTTCTGCGAAAACCACATTCAGATCGTCGAATTGAAAATAAGTTCCAAATCAAGAGAAGTAAGAGTTAATCGAAAGGTACAAGAGGATTCTGGTATATAGTACGTATATCCAAATCAAGTCTATATGTTCCAACGCTTGTTTACTTTTCGCTATGTTGTGATATCAATCAATGCTAAAAATATACGAAACGTCAATCTGATCGCGCTAACAAATAAAGACGTTAGCGAGACTAAAGTGTTTGGACTATATGCTTCTCTTTCAAAAAAATCAATAACTAAATAAAATTGAAAAGTAAAATACCTTTAAAATTAACCTAGATCTATCGAGATCTCTTAGCTTTACAAGCTATAGAGTTACATGGATCGTTTTTCATCTTATGTTAATTAAAATATTATTAACAAAGTAATGAAACCGGTTTTTTTTCTCTCTCAGATCTTTTTAAATCTATTAAAATCAATATTGATCAGGTTTGGTTTTCACTTTATGTCTGTCAAAAATGTTAGATTAGAAAGCTTATGAAGCTTAACTCTTCACGTATAAGGGACCACGGTGTCCCAAGTTTTTTTTTTAATCTTTCTCGATTTTAAGCGTACTTTTGAGTACACAGCTACAGTAAATGGTTAAGTCCAACTTGTCGAGTATATATTCCTATTAGAACTCTAACGTTATTTGCATTGCATTGTTCTAACATTTGTATTTGATAGAAACTACTTTTTCGATGTGTGGTAAGAATTGGTTCGATTGGTTCCCACCTGAGGAACTGGTTAAGGAGCTAACTAACTAAGTAACTAACTAACTAACCAATCAACTAACTAACTAACTAACTAATTAACTAACTAGTTAACTAAGTAAGAAACTAACTAACTAACCTACTTACTAACTAACTTACTAACTAACTAATTAACTAAGTAACAAACTAATTAACTAAATAACTAACTAACTAAATGACTAACTACCTAACTTACTTACTAACTAAATAATTAACTAACTAACCAACCTATCTATCTATCTATCTATCTATCTATCTATCTATCTATCTATCTATCTATCTATCTATCTATCTATCTATCTATCTATCTATCTATCTATCTATCTATCTATCTATCTATCTATCTATCTATCTATATATCTATATATCTATCTATCTATCTATCTATCTATCTATCTATCTATCTATCTATCTATCTATCTATCTATCTATCTATCTATCTATCTATCTATCTATCTATCTATCTATCTATCTATCTATCTATCTATCTATCTATCTATATATTTATCTATCTATCTATCATTTATCTATCTATCTATCTATCTATCTATCTATCTATCTATCTATCTATCTATCTATCTATCTATCTATCTATCTATCTATCTATCTAATATCTATCTATCTATCTATCTATCTATCTATCTATATATTTATCTATCTATCTATCTATCTATCTATCTATCTATCTATCTATCTATCTATCTATCTATCTATCTATCTATCTATCTATCTATCTATCTATCTATCTATCTATCTATCTATCTATCTATCTATCTATCTATCTATCTATCTATTCATCTATCTATCTATCTATCTATCTATCTATCTATCTATCTATCTATCTATCTATCTATCTATCTATCTATCTATCTATCTATCTATCTATCTATCTATCTATTTATCTATCTATCCATCTGTCTATCTATCTATCTATCTATCTATCTATCTATCTATCTATCTATCTATCTATCTATCTATCTATCTATCTATCTATCTATCTATCTATCTATCTATCTATATATCTATCTATCTATCTATCTATCTTATCTATCTATCTATCTATCTATCTATCTATCTATCTATCTATCTATCTATCTATCTATCTATCTATCTATCTATCTATCTATCTATCTATCTATCTATCTATCTATCTATCTATCTATCTATCTATCTATCTATCTATCTATCTATCTATCTATCTATCTATCTATCTATCTATCTATCTATCTATCTATCTATCTATCTATCTATCTATCTATCTATCTATCTATCTATTTATCTATCTATCTATCTATCTATCTATCTATCTATCTATCTATCTATCTATCTATCTATTTATATCTAGCCACACTATTCGACTGTTTCGAGATCATTGGTTTCATATGTACATCATTACTTCTTTACTCAAAAGTTTACCGATGGTTTCTGAAACATCGATTAAAATTCTTCACTTATACATTTGCATACTAAGTTTAGTACTTTTTAAATTTTTTCAGATAACAAAGGTATCATTACAAAGGTATTGTAAAGCTTGATCAGATTTTAAGGAACATTTTTTCGCGATCGTGAAATTAACTATATGTATTGCCAAATAATATATGTAGGTATGGTTAATAGGATATACATTCTCCTATCAACCATTATATACACACCTAGGCCACTATCGGATTGATGTAGTTACATCTATATGTTGAATTTTTCATTACTACAATTAACATAACAACTAAATCGATCAATTTGAAATAGAGATATGGTTACTAATAGAAATATGATTATTTCGTAAGCAAATTTAAAGTATATTTTGCATAATGAATCTATTAAAAGTTTAAGGAATATGTACTTATATTCTTAGCCTCTACAATATGAACTAAATTCTACAACAATTTCATGTTTATAATAAATATTTAAAAGACTTTTGATGATGATGATCGCCACAAACAAGATCACACACTTAAAGCACGATTACTGCAACCAGCCAAACACGAGATGCTGTTAAAATGAAAATTTTTAGCATCAAAATAGGACTCATCCCATAAAATACCTACAAAATTAAACACTCTTACACGCTTAAAGCACGAGTTGATCTTAAGCACCCAATGCGTGCGATCTTTTACAACAATGACCCACTGCAGCAAAATTGCATAGTATGGTTACAAAAATATATACATATGAGGTACACAAACACACAAATGGAAAACGCGTTGCTAAACCCACTTCTATCCCAATATTGGTTAGACGTACGCAAAACACGAGTTTAAACACACTCCCGTAAGCTATGAGAACAAACCAATATAAAGCCAACAGAGAAACAAGTGTTTAACAAGGACATTCAAACAATAAGTTATAGAATCTTTTAACATCTAAATGACATTTACTCAGACCAAATGATCGAACATAAAACTGCCGTTGTAATTTAAAAAAGAAAAAAGAACGGCAGGAAACAATTAGATTTCTATAAGAAGAAACGAGCAAGACGATACACAAATGTAAAAAATATGAACAGCTGTGTCTTAGAACCGAGATTGTTAAAATTTTACTTCGAGCTGTGGGAAAATAAGTTCCCAAGGAAGAAAACAATAGTTAAGGAATAAAAATTAACAGCCTCGTGACCAGGTGAGCTATGTGTGTGCATGTAAGTTGTACGATAGTCGCGTGAGAATCTACGAACGAAAGTGTTTCCCACGGTTCAAAAACAGAATGTGCAGCCTTATATCAAAAAGGTCCTTTTGCATGCCTTAGCATTAATTTACTTCCTTAAAGGTAAAAAAAGAACAACAACAACAACAACACTAGACTTAATGTATATATAAGGGTGCAAACGAAGACGTTCGTTGTGCATGAGAATGTTTTTAGATATTTCTTATTGTACTTTAGAGAAATAGGGGTTGGTTTCTAAAGGCATTTTTATGATAACACATTGGAATGACTGGCTGACTGACTGACAGACTGACGTTATGTGAAAACATAACTTTACTGAAAGAGAGAAGAGTGTAGAGGAATGAAAAAGAGTGCTACAAACAACAACATTCCTTAACAATTATATGAGGGTTGTTGCATTATAATAGAGAGTTTTTTGTTTTTGAGAGTGAGGTTATTTGGGTATAAAAGGCGGGGAGAGTAAGTGACTAAGTACATTACGTCTTACGCCTTTGAAGTGAACACATTAAAAGAAAAACACTTTTTTAAATTTAAAATAAAAATATAAAAACTTGTTGCATTTACTTAAATAAATAAAAAAATAAACAACTACAAAATGTCTGTACAAATGTCGGAAATGTCTAAAACCTATCAATACCGCAAAGTGATGAAACCCATGTTGGAGCGCAAACGTCGTGCTCGCATTAATAAATGTCTAGATGAATTGAAAGACTTAATGGTGGCCACTTTGGAATCAGAGGGAGAACATGTTACCCGTTTGGAAAAAGCCGATATCTTAGAGTTGACGGTATCGCATTTGCAAAAAATGAAACAACAACGCAAATTAAGCAGTTCCAGCGGTAATACCACCATGAATCAGGCCGAAGGTTTCCGTTCCGGTTATATACATGCTGTTAATGAGGTTTCTAAATCCTTGTCGGAACTACCAGGTGTTAATGTTAATTTGGGCACTCAACTAATGACACATTTGGGTCAGCGCCTCAATCAATTGCAGCCACCTGTTAAACCAGCTCTACCCATTACCAGCCCCTTGACCGTGCAAATTGGTGCTCCCAATTTCAGAGGTCAATATTCTGTACCCATTTCACCAGTATCCAGCTACTCCACCAGCCCTAACTCTAGTATTGGTAGTGAGAAACAAGCTTCTACCCAACTCTTAACCACCTGTCCTTCTACTCCCATTGATGTTACCAGTATCGATGTGGAAATTGAAGATGAGGAAAATGTTTGGCGCCCTTGGTAATTTAGTGCGCAAACTCAGCTGTTAGTAAAGAGTCTTTGCACCCTTTAGTTCAAAATGTCTTCCAAAATCGGCTTTCATGCTAAGGCCTTAATTTATATATATTTTTAATTATAATTAATTATAAACAAACAAAAAAAGCTTTAACAAATTAATTTAAACATTAAGCTAATGTGATAGTCTAAGTAAACAAATTGTTAAATTATTTATAAGTAAAAAACAACAACAATAATTAAACAAAATAATAATAATTTATGAAATTTTAAACAAAAAAAAAATCTATTAATTTTTATTTTGGTTGGAAGAGTCTAACAAAAAGAAACTTCCTGTTCTGTTTATTAAAAACTAGCATGACTGGACATGATATTTAATTATCATAAAAAAACCTAGTTTTCAGTTTAATTAATGTAAAACTGCCTCTGTTTAATTTTAAAATTAAATCTTTTCTTTTTTTTCTTAAAAAAAACTAACGAAAAATCAAAATTTTCTAACCTTAAAAATAACACAAAAAAATATCCTCTATTTTTGAACACGTGTTCAGACAATGGTTGTTTAAAAGAGGGATACCTACATACTTTTTTTGTAGTTTTCACAATGTCATTCTTTAATTACTGGCTGGGAACCAAATTTCTTACCTAAAAAAAAGAAAGAAAGAAACACCATAAGAATATTAAAAAAAAAAACAATAACAAAAAAACACACATACAACAATTTTAAATACGATCAACAGAAACTAAACAATACAATTAAAACTCTAGAAAAAAAAAACTAAAAAAAGAAATAATAAAAAATTTTAAAAAAGGAACAGTAAAAACCCATAAAATAATATATTTAAAGATAAGATCAGCCAGCAGCGTATCTAATCAAATGTATTGTGGTGTTTATGTCCGTCCGTTTGTTAGGCCAGCCTTTTTTTGTCTTCAAATCCCACAAATGTAAGTGTGTAAATTTGAAATAACCACCACTACCACCAGCACCAAAATCTAAAACTAAGAAAAGACCCTTTATTCTTATAGATATCTAAAGTATGTCTTTCTGTTTGTGCGTCTTGTCTTGATTTTCTTTGTTTTACTACACATCGATCGAGCGTTCGATCGTTTGCTCAAATATTCCTTTCGTGTTAAAAATTTCTTGAAATAAATTTCAAGATTTGTTTTTTTATGTTTATTAATTTCTTTCTTAAAGGAATATTTAATATCAGTTTTCAACTT
This sequence comes from Lucilia cuprina, assembly GCF_022045245.1. Classification (NCBI taxonomy): domain Eukaryota; kingdom Metazoa; phylum Arthropoda; class Insecta; order Diptera; family Calliphoridae; genus Lucilia; species Lucilia cuprina. The sequence goes on along the minus strand of NC_060952.1, from coordinate 97,702,528 downwards.
TTCATTACTATTTAAAATTAAAACACATAGACTCTTTTATCAGGGGGAGATGGTGAGTAATGATAAGATCATGATCGTGATGGCACAAGCAGGAATATGTCAAAGATTATACAAGACACTGATTAACATTAATAGAATGCAATTGTAATGTTAAATAAGAATTACACTTGTTAAAAAGTTTAGAGATAGGAAACGTTATTAGAATTTTAAAGTTGAGAAAAGATCACTCACTAATCAACCACATTTTAAAAGGTTCTAACTCTGAGAGAATATCCATCAAGAATATCCATTTATATTGACTAAAACTTTGTTCAGAATAAACATTAGGAATAATATCTCATTGGTAACACAAATGATCGTAATAAGATATTAAGAAGACTGCAAAATATGCCTCTTAAATTCGTACAAAGAATCTGTGTTTTTCTCTTTGGAAATATGGATTTAATTGAAACACTTCCCAAATGATGGTTTGTAAAGTTATACAGTTTATTATAACAAAAGAATCTCAAAATTCTGTGAAGTTTACATGATTTTTAAGGATGATAGTCTGAAATTACATCCATCAAGTTGAGAGTATTTTAACAACTTTTAAATGATTTCGTTTAATCAGCTTTTTTTAATCAGCTACTACATTAACAAGATCGGTTAGGTCTTTCTATTTTGCGATGCAGTATCAAAGTTCCTGCACAATATACAAACCACTAGCTGATCGTATCTAAATACCAATGTGCCTCAACAAAACTTCAGCATTTTCAGTTACAGATAATTAACAAAATTATATTGTGGTCACTTTCAGAGTATCAAAGCCCCAGTATCATGAACCAGTAGCTGATCGTATGTAAATATCAATACGTTCAACCAGTCATCAGAGTTCTCCTTTCAAAGACAAATTACTAAATTGTATTATATCACTCCTGCGTAAGTATTCAGATGATTTAAAAAAGAGTTCCAATCAGTCATCAGCGTTTTCCTTTACAAAGACAAATTACTAAATTGTGTAAGATCACTTCTTCTTATGTATGCACATCATTTAAAAGAGATCTTTTAGTAATCGATTATGAAATTCATGGATGTTATTAGATTGAAAGATCGTAAGTTGGCGAAGGTGTAAGAATCTAAATTTACAAATGCAAAACTGTTTGATGGCTTAATTGCGAGATCACTTTAAATCCCCATAAATTTTATAAAGTTTAATAATAAAATTTCAATACATCAAAGATAAAAAACCAAGCTTATCTGATCGAAAGTGTTTCAAAGTTAAATGAAATTAAGATCACTTTCAGCACATCACAGATCGAAAAACAAAGATTCTCTGATTGAAATTGTTCCAACGTTATAAAGAATTTGTGGAAGTGCAGAAAACCTTTTAGGTTAAAGGATGGCTATTAAATGTAGACATTTTTAGGTCCTATAAGGTCATATTGATCTTGTGTGATCTTAGTAACTAAATGTTGGGATTGTAATGAAACAAATGCGAGCATTTCGTTGAGAATACTTCGAAATATACGGAGTCTATTCCTTTGAATCGTAGGTAGTATGTAGAATCTTTGAATTATATATATGGAGAATTCTACGATCATAAAATATCACATCAATCTTTTACATGGATCTTATTCTATTGCTGAGAAAATCATATGAATTTTAAGAAATTCAGTTCTTTCTAATTAGATTCTTAATTGTGTATAGGTCAACTAACCTATTAAAACTAGCCGTTTAAAACCAGCAAAAAAAGAACTTCCAAAGAAGCGAAAAAGGAAGTAGAATTTTCTTCATGGAAGTACTGATTTTAACACAGGAGAGATGTTCTTTTTAATTAGTATACCATCAATTTAAACAAAATTGGATTCTTTTCGCTTCTTTGGAATTCATTAAACACATTTCCACAGAAGGTAAACGAATTCACTTAGTACTACTTTTGAAGTGGTGATAAATGTTATTCTTTTGGAAGTACTTCGTTTTATTTTTGCTGGAAAAAGTCTCAAAAATGTAAGTCCTTTACAGGGCAGAAGAATTCTACGAATGGGGATATTTAACAGCATTCTCCTTGCACCAGTTTGTCATGACGGCACCCAACCCAACCATACATTTAACCAGTTCATTATCTAACCATATGTGAAGAAATTCAAGTTCAAATGATTTGCTGAAACATAACCACACATTTTAAAAACTATAAATAAGTCCTATTTTACTAAAAACATACACATATTGAAACTATCAAAACTATCTAAACATTTTTGTAATTTTATACTTTACTACATCAACATGCATACTTATTCGCTACCTAACCCTAATGGTGTGTATAATATGCCTATGTTATACTTTAACATCCTTTACAATAACTGCAATTACCAACATAACCAACCAACCAACACCACCACATGTACCCTTTTAAATCTAAAATTACACTTGTCTCAAAAACACTTGCGACAAATCACAAACACACGAACCCAAGCCCAAGTAAATATGATACAAAATAAACACAAAAAAGAAGGAATTTAAAAAAAACAAGACCCTAGACAGCTAACCACCAACAGGATCAAATCAAAAAACATTAAACAGTAAATACTAAAATTTAAGAATAAAATGAAGGCATGATATTTTCCCCCCTTAAGGAAATAAATCATGAAATTATAAAAAAAAAACACAAACTAATATGTCGATAACCTAGAACATAGATCAACTCTTAAATCATATACCGGCACACAAAAAAAAACTCTACTCTCACGTTCGTCCCATATCTATGATCAACACGCTTGCACACCATCAACGGTCATAAGGTTTAATAACAAGATCTATAATAAAAAATCATCTATAATAATCATTGATTTTTGTTGCTGTTGTTGTTGTTACCCCATTATTAAAATCATATTGAAATCAAACTTTAAGGGTTACAAAACACAATAGTTTCTTCGCGTACGATCACAATAAATGTATTATTGTCCATAAAACAATTGTGTAGACAGACGACAAGCTTGTTTTGCTCCTCTGCCAGCAGCGATAATACTTAGTAGTAGTTTTGAATTGTAACTTCGTTTCGATGGTAACATTATGGTCTTTGGTGAAATTCCCATATATTTACAATAAATAACAACAATCTTTCATATATATAAAATGCAAACAACAAAGGCACTTAATCTTAAGGCGTATATTACAATAAAGGCACGGACGGATATATAGTAAAACCCCTCTACAAACACACACACACTATCACAAACACTTACGACAATAATAAGAAAACAATGTAAACTAAATGTAAAGAAACAACACAAAAAAAAGAACTTATTATGTATGATCGTACAATCCGTTCGTTTATATTTACATTTTAACTATATTATTAACGTGGCTGCATTGATAATTCAATTATTAATTTCAAGTAATTTTGTGAAAAGCTAATAAGACATTATAGTGTTAACGTTCTGAAGTTATTTAGATCTCTAATAACACTTGTTAGATATGTCCTTCGGGTGTTCGAGAATCATGCCGTTATATTCTAGGTTGCATTTACAACCCAGATTATATGTAAAAGAACAAAGATAAATCTGAAAAGAGAGAGTACTAGGCTACAGAAATATCTAAATCGGTTCATAGTATTACTTAGTCCAAAACTACTTATTTTTGAAACGATTTTCCACAATATTATAGGTGTTTGATTGATAGAATCTATATTATATAAGAGCCGATATCGGTCCTGTTGTTATCTCTTTATATACCCTACACCACTTTAGTGGGAATTTTGAAGATAATTTAATGAAATTTAGCACATGATCTGCTATTGTCCCTGGGACGAAGCCTATTGAAAATGGTTAAGATCTGTCCATTATTTTAACTAACCATATATACATATATATAACCCATAGGGGTTCAGTTATATGGGTTAGATAATTCAATGAAATTTGGCACATGATCTTTTGTGGTACCGTAGACGAAGCCTAATGAAAATGGTAGATCGGTCCATTATTTCACCTAGCCCCCATATAACTGAACCCCATATAGGGCTTGTAAACCTTGTAATCAAACTACAGGTCGCAATTTTGAAGATAATTCAATGAAATTTGGCACATGATTCTTTATGGTACCGTAGACAAAGCCTATTGAAAATGATTAACATCGGAGCATTATTTCACTTAACCCCCATACAACTGAACCCGCCGAATAGGGCTTTTAAGTTCATAATTATGTTTAATATATCATATCTCGACAAAAAGTTGCAAAACTAAGTTCAATACTAGACCTGATGACCCAAAACGAAACCCGATCATTACAAAAATCGTCAGTCTCATTTAGACTTTAAAAAACTGAGTTTTTCTGATTTTTGTTGATATACTAGAACATTTAACATAATTAAGAGCCAAAAGGCCCCTTCGGGGGGAAGGGTTGTATGGGGCCTAGGCGAAGAGTGTCATTTAGATTTTAATAAAAGTGAGTTTTTCTGATTTTTGTTGACATACAAGAAAATTTAACATAATTATAAACCAAAAGCCCTCTTCAGAGGGTACGGTTGTGTGGGGGCTAGGCAAAATAAAAGGGGGGCTAGATAAAATAAAAGTAGCGTTCGTCCTTGGGTTAAAGGAAGAGTATGTGACAACTTTTATCTTTATCTTGAAAATTGCGTCCTAAAGCGTGAGCAAAAGCATTATAGACAGACAAACATATCAAGTCAGCCTCAGTGTTTCTAAGAAGATGGGTGGGTTAAAATATTGAAGGATTTAAACAATTTTCAATAGCGTTTGTCCTTGGGCCAAAGAAAGAGCATATGACAAATGTTATCATTATCTTGATAATTGCGACCAAAAGCGTGCGCAAAAGCATTACATGGACACACAGACAGACAGATTAACTCACAGATTAACTTTAGGTGTTACAAACATCAGCACAAACACATAATACCCTTCCCATTATCGGGATGTAGGATATAACAATCCATTTTCTTTAAAGTTTAAACCATTTCAAAACCAAATTTGCAATTTTATGAATTTGGCAATCTAGACGTATGAGTATTTGGAATTACGAATAACCAGAATAACTAATACGTTGTGTGGGTATAAAATGGAATTATGCAAAATAAAAAAAAATATATTTTGTTAATAATAATTTTTAATGACATTTCTTAAATCGAAATTAAACTCAAGTTATGAAACCATATTTCGATTCAGAATAAAGGGTTAATTATCTCACAACATTAATTTTTCTTTCAAATCAAATTCACACTTTATTAAAGAAACATTATTTAGGAAGGAATATCCTAAGGAAATCTTTTACCCATAGCCTTTCAGTTACTTAACAATTCATCCCCTTTTAGTACATTTATAGCTTGTATTCATTTCTTCATACATTTATGAAGAAGTAAAGAAATATAATTCAAGACAAGTCAGTCAATAAAACGAGTCAGTCAAATACCCTCTACCTACTTGTGTATTTTTGATTTTTTTCTTATAAAAACACACACACAGAGATACATACTAATACATTAACAGCAGCACAGCAAAAGTACGTGTTGTATCCAACAAACAAAGCAATGCATTTTAAATGTTGTTGTTGTTGTTTGGATATATATGTATGTATGTAATAATAAAAAAACAACAACCACAATAGTATGATATCAAAGCGACGATCGTGAGAAAATGGTTTGGAACGTGGTTCTCACACGATCGACACACCTGCCCTTTTTTAATTTTAATTTCAAGATTCAAGACTACTTACGGCAAGATCACGACCGTTGGTTGTTGGGTTGCCTTTACTTTGCTTTTCTTACCATCTACATAGCAACTTCGTTTGTCGTTGTTGTTTTTTTTTTCTTTTATATGTTGTTGTTATTATTATTATTGCTGGGTTGCGGCATGAAAGTTACACAAACTGTTGAAGAAATAAAAAAAGCACTGAATAAGACGTGCAGACGCAAGCTAAAGCAGCAACAACTACAACAAAATCATATTAAAAATCTACATTTAATATTCGTATTGAATGATCGAAGAAAAAATGCAATATTTTTAGTATAAGACCATGCGACCAAACGATTGAACAACATCTAAATGAGGAGAGGACCCCAATGGTGCACTATAATGATGATGTTAACATCAGAGATGCGCCTAGTTGAGATCATAAAAATGTACCAAATAATATGTACTTTTTTGGTTATTGGAATTGCATTATGATGGTATTTAAATCCGGCTAGTTGAGATCATAAAAATGTATCAAATATGTACTGTTTTTGGATATTGGAACAGCATCCTATTGATTTTCTTTTCTGTGCGACCTGACGATCGCCTTTATAAAAGTTGGCCTTATTCTCTGGTAGTTCTAAATTACCGTTACAATTGAAAAGCATAGTCGAGTGCTTGTTCAATGCAGAGAATTGCATTAAGAATCTGAATGAACAATCTTTGTAGCGACCTTCATCTGAAAAGAAACTCTAAGATATCTTTAAAATCATTTTTACTTAAATTGACCAGTGTTCTTATTTCTTAAGGTCCCTTAAAGATGCTGTTCTTTTGAAAAATTTTATTACATTTGTTAATTTCTTATGAATCCTGATTTCTTAGTTTGCGATCTTGTAGATCGAAGATCATTTTTTTATAATTTCTACAATATCTGTTACGTGTGTAGCCTTTAGAGTGCCATGAGAGTCAAGAACAGGGCTAGAGCTTTGAGTTTGATATCGCCTGTACGATACAGCAGCCAGGATAATATGAACATTAATTCATTGAATCCATGAATAATCGACTTTTTTTAAGGCAATTTTTCAGCCTTAAAAACATTGCAGGCACTCTGAATTCAATTCAAAGAAGTGAACAAGATGATGAATTGTAGAATATTTTCTCTAAAAATCACGATCCAGTGGTACAGCTATGACTTCCGAATACAAATAGACAGAAAGGTCACAGAAGTACTTTCAAAATATCATTTACATAATATCCAAAATCCCTCCATTAAAATCGATCCATAAAAAGACTTGGTACTTTTTCCTCTTAAATTGTACCATTACAAAATTTATCCCAAATTTACACTTGTTCATATTTCCACTACAATTTAGAAGAAGAGATTTCGATTACATATTGGAAAGACGATAAAGAACAATAAACCAAGATATAACCATCCAACACTCAGTGGAGCAATGTAGTAGAGTATTAGAAAGACGTAGGAGATGAAGAAGAAGGTTACTTAATATAAAGAAGAGAGATTAATATTATAGTGATTATGGACACACGATCTTATGTTGTGATTCAAATTTAAACCAAATGAATGTTATAATAGTTGTTGTAGCTCTGCTTTTGTTTGTTGTGTTGGTTCCGCTGTTAAGTTAAGAAAATGCATCATCATGTGTCAGTCTAAACGTTGCACAGACCGACAAGTAGTCACAGAAGGCAAGCCACACCAACCCATGTTGCACTAAAGTTTTTTTGTCTCTCTGTTAAATCCGGTTTATCTTAAATTAAAGACATTAGTTGTTACTGGTGTTGTTGCTGTTGTTGTTACTGTAGTTGGATACGTTTGTAAATATGGGATGCTGTTACATGACAATGAATGGCACACGCTCACTATGCCACTGGGATTGTTGGATCATTTTTCTTTCTTTTGCTACATTCATACATACATAGCAAATACTTTTTTTATGCTGTTGTGGCACGGTGTGTGTTTATTATTATTATTTTTTTTTTGTTATTTATAATCAGAATTTCCATAAAATACATTGTCGGCAAATGAGGTTTATTTCAGTTTTTTTTTTGTAGTTTTTCTTTTGTCTCGTGGTAGTTGTTGGGAATTTGATTGGTTGCCTAATTCATGCTTCATATTAATAATATAATTTTAAACTTTAACACTTTTCTTGTTAACGTAATTAAGATGATCAATATGTAAATGTTTGTAAAACGGATATATTGTGAAACGTGTATTTCAAAATTTCCGAGTTTTTCGCATGTGAATGTTAAAATGTAAGAGAAGAAGGTTTGAGAAAAAAAGTCACTTTATCACATAGATTAGATTATATTATTATCAAGATAATTAGATTAAATTATTTTATCATCAAACACGCTTAATAAGTAATCTAAGTATTCATTGGATTTATAATAGGTTTCTTCAGATTAAAATCGACTCTTTTATATGATACTTTTTGATCAAAGATGATGAATATATACATATATTTTGAAGATGACGATATATGTATATAATACCTCATAAAATCCGGTTTATCATTTCTTTGAAATTCCTGTAAGGGAACTAACAGATTAGCTAGTTATATATCTTTGATGCATTAAACGTATTTTCATTTAGGACCAATCTTTAGGTGAAGGAGTTTAAGTTTAAGCTCCAAGGACAAAGCCTATTAAAAATGGATACAATCGGTACATTATTTCGCCTAGACCCCATACAACCATACCCCCCAAAATAGAGCCTTTGGGCTCATAATTATGTTAAATGATTTATTATGTCAACTGAGTCAGCAAAACTCAGTTTTATAGAACTTTACAAGACATTACCAATTTTTGTAATGATCGGACCTCATTTGACCCTAGCACACACCCCCCCATACAAACCCCCTTCAGAAAATGACTTAAAAGCAAAATTCACCTATAAAAATTAATAATACTTTTAAAATTCGTGAATTCCTCTACCAACATTCACAAGGATAGGTCCATATTTTCCCTCACCCCCTTTGTTAAAAGTCTATTTTTTTGCCAAAAAAAAAAAAAATATTCCGGAATAAAGTAAAATATTAATCAAATGATTTATTTTTTTTTAATAATCCCCATTTTCATCATACTGACTGGTGTAGGGTATCATATATGCCCGACTATACATTCTTACTTCTTTTGTTTTAAATTTAAGTTTTCATTAATTTTCATATTACATTTGCAATTGTCTTCTTCTTTTTTAATAAAACATACATTGTTTTGATAACAACTTGTGACGTTTTCTGTTGTTTTGTATGGCAACACTGCCAAGTTTAATCTTGTACTCAAAAACATCAAAAGGGTTTAACATCAGATTTAATTAATTTTTAGATAAATTAATTTTCATTTGATTGTCAACTCAAAAACCCGCTCTTAGTGTTCAGATGTCTCAACGAATTCTTGTGAAGGTCCAAAAACATAATGTTATTCCATTCGTTCTGTTAATAGTTCATTTAGTGTCCAGAAGTCTCAACGAATTCGTGTAAAGGTCCAAGATCATAAGGTTATTCCATTTGTTTTGTTAATCGTTCATTTAGTGTCCAGAAGTCTCCACGAATTCGAGTGAAGATCAAAGATTATAAAGTTATTCTCTTTAAGAAGAAGTTGTAATAGTGGAGCAATTAAGATCGAAGTTTTTTTTGTATTCTATTGGTTATATATTTGATCATCGACGAAAATGATGGAATCAATATCAGTTAAAAAAAGTTTTGTCGGAGTTGGAACATTTTAATATTTTTACTTAGAACTTGAGAGACTTGATATGTAAGTGAAAGAAAGAGGTCTAGACAGATGCTACTGGCACCATATTTTGCAAATAGGCTAAGATGTTGATCCAACCCAAATGGCCCATAATCGATCAAAATTACACGCTTAAATGGCAAAGTGTATGGAACCACTACGGAAGATCCTTGTCTGTAAGGGAAAGAATTATAGAATTTGAGACAATCTTCAATTTATCGATTATGTTAGTGACGTTGACGAAAATATTCTTTTGGGAAACAGTTTTGCCTAAATATTTTTCTGAATATCAGCTCAGCATCAACAATGTACCTTTCTACTACCACTATTAAGATTCTGAAGGAAGAGGCTACCTAATTAAACGGTTATGCTCGTCGTTGGGGTGTGTTCTTGTCCTTTAGAAAACCTAATCGAAAATCACTAGGTTTTCTAAAGGACAAAAACGCAAGGAATCAAGAACATAAAGATTATTTTCTGTAAGAGACAGAGCCATAGAATTTAACCATCTTACAAGATCTGTTTGTGTGTATGTCTTCCATTCACCGATATGTTCATATAATTACGCATTCGTTGATGTATTCATTTACTGGAGAGTTCTTGTATCGTGAAGTTTTCATTGACCTTAAAAATGTCATATCCTCGAATGATCGCAAATAGTTTCGGCAATGTTTCCTTATTAACACTGTGATATTTTAGCTGTAGTTAATTTAGTGTCCAGATTGATATTTAAGAATAATTAAATTAAAAATATCACAATTTTGCAAGTGCCTACTATGCTCATTCCCCGTTTAGTTAAACACTCAATTCATACCGATACTTGTTAATGCGAATATTGTTGGTTAACTTCTTGAGATTTAATTATCCTTATCACAGCCATATTGTAACTTTCCTCCAGGAAAGAGTTAAGTTTTTAAACAGTCTAATGGAAACTACGTTTTTACAACTGATACTGATTAATATTAAAAATTATCCGGGAGTGATCATAAAACAAAAATGGTAAAGTCCCTGCTCTCTAAAAATAACATTGATATATTAATTTTTATTAACTTTCAAAAAAAAAAATATCTTTGTTTTTAATCCCAAAAACAAGTTCTGTTGATGTCTCAACTAAGATCACAAAATTTTGGTTTAGTCATTGCGGTGCAACTTTTTTTCTTCTTACAAAGAAATCTATTTAAAAAAACTTAATTAAATTTAGGACTTTCCTTAATCATTATACAAATTATAATAAATTATTATATATTTAAATGTGTACAACTTGATTAGCATGGCATTTTTTACAATTACACACACAATAACAAAACGGCCATAATCTGTCTTTCTCTCACTCTCACAAACAACAATTATGAATCATTATTTAAATACTTCTCACTAGTTAATTCAACAGGAAGTGTCATACTTAGATTTAGAAAATATAATAATAATAAAGAATAAAAGAAAATATATGATGGATTTAACTCAATCAAATGACCCGTATATACTATATATAGAAAACACAATCAAAACTGTCATCTTTTCTCGTTAAACAGTGACAAGTGCCAGTCAGTGATCTCTTAATTATAAGTAAATTTTTTACTTAGTTTTGGGGTGGTTTAATGCGTTGTCACACTTTACTAGTGGGTAACTTAGATTTGTGTAATTTGCATAAATGTTGTACTTATGTATGTATGTGTCATAGAGTAAGTTTATGTTGTTTATGTGTTGTGTCTAATTAAACGCTGTCATTTTACATGTGTTGACCCTAATTGAGTTGTTTACCCTACATGTTTCGTAATAAATTAGAGTAACTTGGTATATATTATGATTAAGTTAAACGAACGTGTCGGGAATTCAGTTTGATAAATCCCAGCTTGAATTTAGTTATAACGGTTTAAAGGCTGTTTAGCAACTAAACTAATTTATCAAAGTTCTAAAAGCAGGTTGGTTTAAGTAATTTTACAGTTGGGTTGATATTGAATTCAATACCAATGATTAACTATTTAATGAAAGTTTGATGTTTTGTAATCTATGTAGATGTGAATTCGTGATCGAATAAGGTTTCGTATCGAATAAATTTCAAGCTCAAAATCAAGATAGAATAGAACTAATTAGAAACTAGATTTCTTGTTCGATAGCGAATGTTTTATCCTTTAAAACATAACAACGAACAATTTTACTAGGCCGAAGTAGTATTGTAGGAAATGTAGTTATTTCATATATTACTTGATAATGAGATGTCGTTATCAATAACATACATTATTTTTTTGCGTATGTCTTATAAAGAATTAGTTAGTGTCGATTTTAGAAGTTTTTTATTGGGACATTGAGTGAGAGAATAGACTAGCAAATATAAGAAAATAACTGTAAAACTAGTTTTAAATCCAAAAATGTCGGGTAAGCAGATTTGTAACCAGTTATTTTTTTGGTCAACGTCTAACAAAAATAAGTACTTATTCACTCAAAAAGTAACAACATAATCTTTTCGTACCGGGTAAGTAAAGATTTTGCTGGACTGTAATTCGTCCCCAGTTTGGTTAAGGTAATTTGGGAAATAATTTCAATAAGGTTAGCTCCAAGTAGAAAGTGCATATTTGACAATCTGCATCTCAAAGTTCTAATGTGGAATTTTGACTGAAAATATGGCCAGAATTCTTAAAGGTGTTTTTGATTAATAATTATATCAAAGAATGAAACCAAATAATTTTGGCTGAAATCGTGGAGTGATTTTGGCTAGTACGCATAGAAATTCTCCTTGAAAACAGCCCTTCTTTTTAGATAAAAGTGTTGGTAAAGTAACACTCATGGGATCAGGATTGTGCTTAGAAATAATGAAGTAATTGACCCAAGTCTTCATCGAAAGTCCCCTTTCGAAATACATTTTCTTTAAAGACATATTTTGTTATAGGTGGTCCCAAATAGGACCCATTAACAAAACCACATTAACACTAACAATTGACAGATATTAGTTAGTTAGTTAGTTAGTTAGTTAGTTAGTTAGTTAGTTAGTTAGTTAGTTAGTTAGTTAGTTAGTTAGTTTGAAAGGAGGATGTATACACATCAAATCCGAAGAAATACACCTAGGCCTCAATCGGGCCTGTTGTGCGCTCCTCAACCAGTGCCACGGGTGAGAATCGAACCCACCACCTCCGGTCTACCAGAAGAGAACACTAACCACTAACCTACCGGAGGCCACATTGACAGATATTAGTACTACGATTAAATTTGACATAAACGTGTTTTAAAGTCTTAATCATTTTACTAAATTTTATGACGACCGGTTGAGAATTGCCCTTGAACCCGTATGCCTCCTAGAAAATGATATTTTAGTACCGCGATAAAATTCAATACAAAGGTTTTTTCCATAAATCATTCTAATTTTACTAAATTTTATTACGTTTGGTCCATAATTGTCCCTAATGATAATGATTCACCAAATTATGATCGGTTCCCAGATCTCATATAAGAACCATATTAGTACATATAACGTTTATAATTTTATGAAAAAAATTAGTACCAAATTTTTTGAAGATTGGTTCGTAATCAAAGTTCTCGACAATCCTCTTTTTAAAAACCTGTCACAGAAATTTTTAAAATCTGTAACCAAATCCTCTTCTAAATTTAACAAGAAAATAACGCAATTTTTAGAATTTCTTTTTAAAATTTTTTATTTATTAAAAATTTTCAGTTCTTTTCTTAAAAAAGTATTTTTTTTAATATTTTTACAAAGTATTTTTTGCAAAGCGCTCAATTTTTTTTGCACTTTCAAATTGCAGCAACTTTTCCAGTTGCTAAGCCAACGTTAGACTGATTGTTGACATTACATTGCAGTCTTTACTACCGGTTTCATCCGTGTTTTCATCCTCAGCTGCAGAAAACCATGATGAAATTTACTTCTTTTCTTGTTCAAATACACATCACAGGTGTTTTCTTAAGACACCTTATGATTTCGCCCCATAGATTTCTTTCACCAAGGACGCCACATGGAAGCTGATTCACTAGGTGTGGGACTGCAACTACCGCTATCACTGCTGCCACATTCAGAAGGTGGTGGTGTGATGAGTGACGGTTCGGGTGAACTGCACATGGATGAAGAACCCAAGTGGGTTTGTGGTGGCATGGCAGCAAAGTGCGTAGAACTGGCTGGTGTTACACCCAAAGGTGTAACAGCAGTGGGTACAATAACTTGCAAATAGTTGAGACGATGACCCAAATGGCTCATCAGTTGTGTACCCAAATCAACACTTACTCCCGGTACGGTGGCCAAAGTTTTGGACACTTCATTGGCAGCATGAATATAACCGGCACGGAAACTTTCAGCTATGGTTAGTTTGGAGTCGGGATTGCCATTTAATCTTAATTGCTTTTGAGCTCTCAATTTCTTCATGTGCTCTACGGTCAATTCCAAAATATCAGCCTTTTCCAAACGGGTAATATGTTCACCCTCCTGGGTCAAGCACTCGACCATAATATCTTTCAATTCATCCAGACACTTGTTGATGCGAGCACGACGCTTGCGCTCCAACATGGGTTTCATGACCTTACGGTATTGATAGGTTTTTGACATTTCCATCTCTAAGACCATTTCTCAGTTACTTAATCCAAAAAAAAAACGAAAAGATGAGTGAGCTTATCCACTGGTAGCTAGGAAATGATGAGATTGACTGTTGTGTAAAGTAAATCCTCTTGTTTGTAGAATGTTTTTGTTCCAGAATCAGACACCAACGTAAATTTGCGTTGTTCACTGTTTGACGTTTAAGTTTAAAATGATTCAACGGTGCTCTGAGCTCTTGCCTTTTATAAATGCCTCCTCAACACAGCCAGAGTACGGAGTGTGCGATCAACGACAACAATTCCACAAGAGTAAGTGAGATAACAACTGTTTATTGCGACTGCATTCGTACCTATAGTCTAACATGGACTGTGTGAACATTTTACGTCATCCCCCTTATGCCCGCACGCAGAGAATATTTTTCAATGTTGTTGTTGTTGCTGTATTGTATTTTTTTAGTTCAGCACACAACACTCCGCATAACAAAGTACACAGTAAATACAACAACAACAGCAATATAAAGAAAATCAACAATAACAACGATAAACGAACGAGTCGACTTAAGTTGTGATTGTTATACCGTGGGAAACTATTCTGTAGTCGATTTCTCACGACTGGCTTGTTGGATGGTTGAATGGTTAGATTGCCGGATTGTTGTGTTATTATTATTGTTGTTGTTGCTGTATACAATATAAACATGCATGTTGTTGTTGTTGCTTTTGGCTGTATGACTGGCTGGCTGCCTAACTGCCGTACTTGATTATTTCAGTTTGTTTTTTATGTTTGATATTTTTTTTCTGTTTTATTTGTTGTGTTGTGTGGTTGAGTGCCTTAATGCCGCCAGCATGACTGTACGATTGGGGTCTTTTAAGTACTCATGAAACGGGGCAGAGTGTAAACTCAGAAGCAGCAGCAGCAGCAGTCGAGCTATCGACAGCGCACATGCCTTCCATCTATAACAAGATATTTGTTGTATATTTGTAGATTTGTTTTTTTTTTTTTGTTTTGGCATGATTAAGTTGGAACAATTGTGCTTTTTATTGTTTTGGTACAAATTGCATTAAAAGGTTCTGGTACATTTGAGGCAATTTACACTTGTTTCTTTGGGCTCAAGCCGACCATTAAAGAGTCAATGTTTAGTAAATTTTGGATTTCATATCCTCTGATACTACTTATAAGGCACTGTTTTCGTAAGGATCCGAATATTTTGCTTAAATGTTAATGGCTTCGCAATTCGTGACATTCCTGATATTTTAGACAATCTTTAGTTTGATTCGTAAATTATTTGCCGGAGAGTTGGGATGCATAATAACTTTATAAGAGTAAGTTCTTTCTTGTAGTGCTTTAAGTTAAAACGAGTTTCACTAACACATACAGTTTAGAAGAGTAATTGATTTCGCAATTCAGACAGCAACATTTCTGGTATTTTGGCCGATTTAAAGGCTTTTCAAAATGTTCGAATGCTTTAAGATGTTGCTGTTAAAGTTATTGTTGTAACAGGTTGGCTGTAACTGGATGTTCTTCCTTGGTGAAAAAAACTTCCGGTTGATACAACTGTTGCTGAATTGACAATCTTTGGCCGATTAAGAATCGGATCGTTTCGGAGCGGACATCCAATTGTCGTGGGAACGTAAGTTATTGTTGATCTATGAGGTTTTTAACATGTCCCGTTTTGAAGAGTAGTTGCTTCCGAAATTCCTGCCTACATCGAACGCGAAATATCTGGCGTTTTTGCCAATTTGTTTGCTCGAATCGTGAATAGTTTACCAAAGAGTTGGGGGACATTAATACACTTTAACAGCAAACTCTTCCTGCTAAATTGTTGTTCTCGGAGGTTCTTAAAACATCCAGTTGGTAAGATTAATTGTTTCAATTTTCAACTCTTATAGAGTTGATGCATCTCAACTCTTATAGAGTTGAAATACATTAATACTCTATACGAATTAGATCTTTCTGCAGAACTGCTTTTTGTTTTCCGAGGATTTTAACAGCTCCAGTTCTAAAGCTAAATTGGCTTTGCAATTCAATCTTATGCCGAACAGCAAAATTTCTAAACTCTCAAATGATTCGTATTGTCTTGTCAAAGATATTGGGCGCATAAAAATTTTTTTCTTTATAAAAGAAAGATCTTTTTACCAAAGTTCTTGTTCTTCTCTTAGGATTTTGACTCTTGTAGTTATGGCTTCGCAATTCAGTCTAACACTTAACAGCAAAATTTCTGGTATTTTAGTCAATTTGTTTGCTCGAATCGCTTGCCAAAGAGTTTGGACTCCTAAATACTTTAAAAAAGTAAGATCTTCCTCCTAAAGTTAGCACTGCAACTAAAGCCAACATCGAACCCAACATTTCAGAAATTTCATCCCATAAATTTGCTCGAAACGAATGCCATTGAATCCTATTGAATCAATATCTTACATCCTTCACATTAATTAAATACTCTCCTTGTACTAAAGTACTAAACATTTGAACTCTATACTACAGTAATAGTACCACCAAAAAGTACCTAAATTGTTTTACAATAATTGGCACTAATTCGTACAATTTTCACACCACATCCCCGATTTGTTATTTCTTGTTATTGTATTTTTTTTTAATTTTATTGCTCTGTTAGGTTAGGCTGAGGCTATTAACGTTTTATATCGAGTGAAAAAAGGCTTTGGTGACGTTGTTTTAACATTGGATGGAATATACTTGTACGTACATTTTATCGCAAGTATGGGGCCTTGTTTTTTTGTCGTATTATGTAGGTATGTCTTTCTTCATTATTTTTCTGTTTCTTCGTCGCCTTGTGTGTTGCGAACAATGAATGTGAACCCCTTTTTTCCTTGTTGCTCATACACATACTAAGTTTGTAACGATGTGTGCCACATATCTACTATGTATGTTGTTGTTGTATACATATATAAGCAGTAGCTTGTCTTGTGTGTGTTATACGGCACGATTACAATTGAGGAATCGTCATAGCAATTTTTTTTGTTTAATGCTTTATGGATCATTGGATCGTGCCTAAATCGACAAATGTTATAACGATCATTTCTTTTTTTATGCTGCGAAAAGCGTTGCTTTGCATAGTTTTAATGTTGGTCGGGGCCGGCATAAATGGAAAATTATTGCGTTTATTAGTGATTTGTGAGAATTTCGACACGAGGACCATTACGATCGAATAGAGATCGGAAATATAAAATATTTTACAATATCGACTGTGACTCATTATCTATTATCAAGTAACGATTTTTGACTCTATCGGAAATTCAACACGATCGGCTAAATAGTTTTAGGATGTTTTGTACTGTATATCTCAAAGTGTTACGTTACCTTTCCCATTAATAACTCTTATATATTTTAAATAATTTATGGACTTATCGAAATGATCTTGCTAAATCAAATGTTTCAATTAACCCAGCAACGATCGTTCATTCTTCAAGCTGTCCTCCTTTTAGAAAGTATTAAAGTATCTCAAAGTTACTTTTGTTAAAAAAAATTAAAATCTTTTACAAATTATCTCAAATATCTTTCGCGTAATTCAACCCAATTAAAAAACATTTTAAAACTTTTCAAATTCTATAGAATTTTAAAAACTTCCTGTCGCTTATTTTATCGAGCACAACGCGCTTCATATTTCCAACTAAATGCCTTTTTTAACAATCTGAAATTCCTTAACAAATCATGTTCTCTCTATAAATCCTTCCTTTTTCCATTTGACCAGCAACAAAGTAAAAATGTTGTGTTTCCTTTTACGCAGTACGTTCAATGTGTCCGTTGTCCACTCTGTTTCTCATCCTCCTCTTGAATTTCACAATAGTGCATGTCTGCACGTTCATTACTTTATATATGTTATGAATCATCATCATCATCGTCGTCGTCGGAAACCAGTATCGAGTAGAGTATGGGCAAATAGTAGTCTGTAATCGTACATACAAATATAGCGAAATACAACTACAACAACTTATCATAACTGCCCATCAACGCCACTAGCACGCGCGGATATCATTTCACTCTTTTCGCACGTTACTAAAACCCAAAACAACAGCAACAAATACTACAACAACATAGATATCTATATATGTATGCATACAACAAAAACAATCTAAATTCAAACAACATCCATTTAACGACCAACACACAAAAGTCAGTCGTTGTTGAAAAATAGTTGGATGGATGATGGTTTTTTTGCTTTTGTTGCCTGGGTTAGTTGGTTGGTTGGGTTGTTAAGTTTTCTTTAAACGAGGTTAGTATTAAAAGATTCTTTTTGTTATCTAAGATTAAAGATTGATCTGATCTGATTTTTATAGTTTTTTTTTTTTTTGAAATTAAGTTTATAAGATATTTAAGAAAGTTTTAAATTAATTATAATTCAAGATCGTTGAAGATCAGTTTTATTTGAAGATTTGTGAATTTGGAACATGATCGTCGATCACGTACAAATAACAAGATTAGAGAAAAATATCTTTGCTGATTGAATGTTGTATGAAGAATGGACATTTTTACAGTGATGATTATATGACGATCGTTATAAATGTTTTAGTCAATAAGAACTTTTGAAAGTTTAATGAATGAATTGGTTTGAACAAGTGATCTCTCCTAATCCAACCGATCCTTAGAGGAGTATCGAAATGTTATTAATTCTGTTAAAAAATTAAAAGCAAATTCCTAAAAAAATTAATCCTAGAAGCAGTAGTTGGAACTAGTGATCTTTCAAAGAATTAGTTAGATCTGATGATCATCATCAAGGAGGCATACATCACAGAAAGAAATTCTCTAATATTTTAAAAACATTTGAACAATTGCTTAAGATTATAAGAATACAAATGAACTGAACTTCGAAGGGAACAAGTTAGACTTTAAAAAATCTGTTTTGGAGTCAAGCTAAAGGTGAGTTTCAATTACCGAAACCATGCATTTGAACATATTTTAACAATTACTAAAGATTATCGGAAAACTAATAAACTGATCAGTTGACCCAAGTACGAAATAACAACAACAGCAAATCAACTACAACTAACACAGAATCAGCATTATCTTTATATTTCAATGTTGTTGCTATTGTTTTTTTTGCCGTTGTCTGGCTGTTTCTTATACATATTTCTTTACTTATCTTCTGTTATAATGATCGCATTATAAATGAAGTAGTTGTTGTCGGTTTAATTCCAAGTACGCGGGACCGAATGCTTTCATCATTCATGCAGCCCATGAAACCGTGGGAAACAAACTCGTGCCAGTCGCCAGTTTATTGCTGTCAAATATTATCTTGATGCCAAAGTAAGCAAGTCAGCTAGCAAGCAAGCAAGCTAGTGAACGACGGACGGGGCCAAATACAAATACAACAAACCAACGAGCAAACAATCAAGCGGTGGGGCTACAGTACACAGTCAGTCATACATCCAAGTGGGGGTACGGTAGCAGAAATGTTTTCGTATAGCGATCGTTTGTTGCTTGTGTGTATGAGAGTTGATTGAATGAGTTTTACTTTAGCATGCTTAACACATCGAAATGAATATTCTTAATTGTGTGTGTGTATGAGTGATTTTTTTATTATATTCACATGGACTTGGTTATGAGAAATAAACTTCCAGCCATGCAGAGTGGGTAAAACTTGTTGCATGAACATGCATTGCTTAAGATTTTCCCAAGAATTTATTTTATGATTTTAAATGACATTCTTTGGTTTTGACTTTGTCGGCTGATTAGACGAGTCAATGGGAAAAACTTATTAGAGTTAAGTCGTTAAAGAAAACAACTTTGAAATGTACCGATCAGTTTTTTTCGGAAAAATTTGTTAATAACGATAATTGGTAATTCTTGCGAATTACGAAAACTTTAGGGAAATTCTTATAATTTGTTAAAATTATGTTGTTAACATAGAAATTGAGGCCCCCTTTAACATTAAAGTTTGAACATTGTGGACTTGTTTTTTCCTTCTCAGCCGTATTTATGTTTTCTGTGAATTGATAACGAAAAAATGCCTGGAAATTAAAACAAATCTTTACAAACGTCAACAGAACAGACAGAACGGCAAACGGTCAGTCTTATGCCAGTGACTTATAGATTCTTCTTTGAACTGTGGTCTGAATATAATAAAAATGTTGCCTAATATAAATTCGGAAGTACAAATTCGTTTCCCATTTTTAACATAACTGATATCGAAATAAAGCAAATATCGTAAATTTTAATTCTCTAAAGGAAAAGTTTCAAACTTAAGTTTTATCTCGCTCCACTGTAACCACAGATCGTCTTAAAATTACAGTCAGTCTGTTATTTGCTCCTTAGTTTTTTTTCGTTGCTCTGCCTTTTAAATCATCTAAAGGCGGCTGTTTATGTTCCAAGCGTTTTTTGTACATATCTACATGAATACATACATATTTTTTCGCCATTTCGATGAGTTAATTTTATATACAGTGAATCAATTAAGTAATTTGCCTATGTAAAATTTTATAAATTTTAAGAAAAAACTTTATCTGAACAATTATTTTTAGCAAAATAAAGCAATTTGTTGTATTTTTTTTAAAGAATATCTTATATTTTAATTTTCTACTATAAAAAGTAAAATCGTTATATTAATTAACGAGATTTTTGATAAAATGTGAACGTATTGTTAATTTTTTGGGTCAATAAAGTATTTTGCTTCATTTTTGTTCATTTTTTTAATATTGCTGCATTATTTTATAAAATTTAATATTTTTATTACTCCTATATATTAGAATAACATTTTTTAGATATTTTAGTAGTGGAACGACTAAATTTGAAAATTTCTTAACCGATTTATTATCCTATATACCTATGAGAATTTATCAATATTTGACTTAACATGAAATCTATCGTTTCTTTCATTAAATTTTGAAAATAATATGTAATTTTGAATTGGATACATAATCAATAGATTTAGACCTAGAACAAATATTTTGTGAGGTATAAATCTATATATTATAACAAAAATAATCCGAGTTTTTGTTTATTTTGTATTGATAAACAAAAACTACATTACGGAAATTCCATCTATTTGGGGAGTATTGTGTAAATTTTATTTAGAATTGTATAAGATTGATTCTTATTCAATAAATCTAACACTAAGTACCATCCTAGCCACTCTAAGTATGGGGACATCACCATATACCACTATAGAACTATTAAATACTAAAATCTTGATTTTCAACCTCATATTTTAAATCCTTTTTTTATGAATAAGATACAGTAGGCGTATTTGGATCTGGATAGTTATTCTTGATTTGGGTTCTTAATATATATAAGTGTATGTATTGGGTGAAAAATATTGCTTTTGTTGACGTTACGGTATGATAACCACCTCTATTTTAAAATATCTAAATTAGGTATTTTTCCTTTACTGACGACAGTTCCTTTTACATTGGTTCTAAGCAACCTAAGATCTGTTTAGAGGTCTAAATTTAAACATAGTCTTCCTCCTAGTTCGTATATATATTTAAAAAAAATAAATCAGGAGTCCAATAGTTTTCCTTGGATACAAGTCGCCTCCCTTTGGCAGTTAAAGATTTTATATTTTTTAATGTTATTGATTAAAAATTTCATTTTTATTGATTTACACTTGTTCTAGAAATCTAAACTAATTTTTTATATCGAAATTGCCTCATTATTATTCTTTAAACATTTTAAGGCAAATAACATCACATTTTCACCCAATGAGGATATGATTTTTGCAAATCGCAATTGAAAAATATTTAACACTTCTCCTTTTAACAATAAAACAATAAATTCCAAAAATAATTAAAAAATAATTTGAAAAACCCAATGAAATTAACCAAAATTCTAAATATGCAAAATACTTTACTGACATGCAAATTCTGATAAATAATTATAAAATGCAACAACAAATGCACCTAAATTTGTATTTTTTTATATTTTTTCTAATTTTTCCCATTTTACACAATCTCTATTTTTAATTTGAAAACATATATTTACTTTTTACCTGTTTTTTTCGAATTTTATTTATGAACAAAAAACAAAATTCTCTTAAAAAAAGGTAAGTAAAAAACTTAGTTGATTCACTGTATATATTTACAACTTTTCAATATGTGTTTTTTGTTTTTGTTGTCTGCAGTCATGACGCTTCGTTTTGTTAACATGGTAGCACATTATTTATGGTGTAACATTTTATGCGATGACAAATTCTAGAGCAATAATTGTTTATCACTTTATCAAATATGAGTAGTTACCAAATATGACATAAATTTACTGATCAATTTAATGATCATGGAATGAATAAATGTTAAAAAATTTTATATATGAACAACGCAACAAATAAATGAAATGTTTTGTGTTTTAATTTGGAATATTTTTTTTAGGAATTTAATTCGGAATGTTAAATATTTATGTATTTTCTGGTAATAAGGAGTATTAAGTAAGATCGTTGTAAGATAACCATATAGCTATTATTGAACAAATTATTGTAGCGAATATTAGCTGTTGACTTTACAATAAGAGAATGAACATGTTTACTTAAACACTCTCAAGCTCAGTTAACTAAAGATCACAATGATATTTGTTAAAATACAAGCATTTATTAAAATTTCTTGGAATGAAATTCTACTTTTAAGAAAATTTTGATCTTTTAGATTCCCTATCGTAATTTTCGAATTTTTTTGTTTTATGAAAATGTTTACTTTGACACTCCCCCAATCATATCTGTTGAAATAGAAGCTTTTATCTAAATTTCTTGGAATGAAATTCTAACGATCGTAATTTTTGAATTTTTAAAATGCAAGACACCTTTTTAATAACTTGGCATCTCACAGCTTAAAGACAACATTTCCAAATGTCATTTCTAGAGTTTAAAAAGCTTGGATTTCCCTTCAAATGTTCTATATATTGATCACCACTTTAATGGTTTATCTTTACTAAAAAAAATTGTCTAGCAAAGGGATTTCATAATTTTTTTGATTTTTAGAAATATATTGACGTTTGATCTCCATTTTGAAAGTTCTATAGAACTATGTTCAATCTCCCAATGAACCTTCTTAAGAACTTGGCATCTCACAGCTTAAAGACAACATTTCAAAAATGCATTTCTAAAGTTTAAAATACTTGGATATTCCATACAAATGTTTTATATATTGATGCCTCATTATGATAATTGTTTATCATCATCCTTAGAAAGCTTGTATAGCTAGAGAAATCATAATTCTTTTGATTTTTAGAAATATATTGACTTTTGACCTCAATTTTGGAAGTTGCATAGAGCGCAATTCAATCCCGCTACTGTTTAATGTGATAATGGAGTTTTCGGGAGCCTAGAGAGCTAGGCTCCCGAAAACTCCACGAACAATAGACTGCGGACGATTGCATGACGACGGGATATGATGTTAATTTCCTATGCGATTTGCTGAATAGTTTTCTCGGAGAATTACACAGTTTCTGTGATGCACAAAACATGCAGCTATAACAAGCGAAATGACCGGCAACACTTCACCACAAAGTAGATAAATCTCAATCTTGTCGTCTTGTCGACTTTCAGAGAGGAAGAGGGTTTGGTATATTTTCACCTTCCCCCCAAAATTTAAAAGAAAAAAGTATAAGTAAAAAACAAAATTCCAACCTCCCCAAAGGCTGAAGCTGGATCTCCGCCTGTTTTGAAATCATGCTTACTTTGCAAAGCTTATGCAGGTCCAAGGCTATAAGACGTTTAGGCGGCCAGTGATTAATTAGGCTGACAGTTTTTACACAGAGTGATAGCTATTCGAGAAATATTCAAAACTGTCAAAATGCTGCCCTTCGAACAGGATTCATGCTGCCCTTCGAACAGGATTCATGCTGATAGCCTCTAACCACCAACAACACAAAGAAACGAGGGTTCTCCCATTCAAAGAGCTTAATATAATGGAGTCAATCAAACTCCAAACATTATATTACGATGATTCAAGGTATTTCAGGAATAAGCTTCGTTTGTACGAGGAGAACATATGGAGATTTAAGAGATCCGTTAGATCACAACACAACATACATGTAACAATTTTGAAAGACATTAATTCGATTGCAGAACATCGCATGAATGTTGTACTTGAAGGTTGCTAATCGTCGGTCCAAACAAGAGCGGTATCAGTAGGCACCTTTTGGCGCAAGTTCTCATGATATCCATTACATAATCATCTATCATGCCAGCCTCATTACCCTTTTCCCTATAGATTTGTGGACAAACCAAGTGTAAATAGTACAATTTTTTTTGACTGAAATTATTTGGATTAACAAAGTAAAAGTTTTCTTCGGATTTCCTCATTTTGTGATGAAAGATCTTTCATTAATTCTCTTGATTCTTAAGAATGAGTAAATGTATAGTTTGTAGTCAAGAGAAATACATAACTCTTGAGATCTAAAACTTTAAACTTTACAAATACGCGTAATTCTTTAGCGATTGTTTTGGAATTAAGCAGAATTTAGGGAAAACATCAATGACTAAATAATAATGTTCTGGAAGAAAAGTGTTTAATGTTAAAGTTCTCGAAGCCCATAAACTGAGGAATCTAATTTTCTAAACTATCAATTGCATATGATATTTACCGAAATCCTAAGAGACACATGGTTAAAATGCAAGTCTATATAGCAACAATGACGTCAAACCCCTCGATTCTTGTTAACAGTGTACAAAATCAAATCAACAGCTATAAAAAGCTGTAACTAAAATTAGTTACAGGTCATTGTTCGAAATCACTTGTACTTAGTCTTATTAAATAAATTAAAGTTAATTGTTAAATATTAATAGATTTAAAATACAATTATGAACACAGTTCAACATCCAATAATTCCGACACATGCTACAAAAGATACAAAGTACTTCGTACTCATATGACCGTCCTTCCTTGCGTCCGTCCGTAATCTTAAAACATAAATTCAACTTTTAGGTACAACGTTAAATACAAAAAACGTTGATTGTGTATGTTGTTGTTGCTGTTAGTCTATGTTGCTGATATTTTGCTGTTGGTTAGTTGGCGTTTGGTCGTTCTGTCGGTCTTTCACTTAAGCGTTAAGTGTGGCTGGTATTGTGTCTGTTTGTCTATCTATCGTTTTGTGGTGTTGTTGAATACAACATTCTCATGGACTCAATTGATTGTGATTGTTTTTTTGTGTTCATTCGTTCGTTTGTTTGTTTGTTGATTTTGTAAGCCCCGGCTTGGGTTTTTGAATGGCATTTGCTGCTTTTAGCTTGGCTTGACTGTCTGTCTGTATTTCTTTATTATTTGTTTGTTGGATTGAAATTTTTTCTCATATAATTTTAGTCGTTTGTAGTATAAAAACCGGTTCCAACGTCAATGTACATAAAAATAAATGAAGAAAACAACAAATAAAAAATATATATATATATAAATATATTATTGGCACGTGCTATCGAATAACCAAGATTAAAGACTGGAAATTTACTATATATAAAATTTAAGAGTACAAAAACAACAACAACAACACAATGGTCCATAAAATATTATTAATGTTTTATTTTGTCATTGAATTTTAGGAGATCAATTAACGAACTAATTTAATATGAATGTTAAGTAATTGTCATCGAAGTGTGGCGTTGTTGTAAATTTTGTTCCGTAATTTGTAAACTTAAGTTAAAAATACTTAATTGGAACATTGAAATGAAAATTTTGGAATAATATCACTCTGGAAGTTATTTTTATAATTCCATAATATTATGGAAATTATTTCACTTATTTTGCTTCCTGGGGGAGCCAAATGTTCAGTTACCTCCACTAAATTAGTTTGATGGGGTGAAGTAGGTCCAATTCTAAACAGAGGTTCTGATGAAGTAGCTCAAAACTAGTTAATTAGTTTCGTGGATTTGGCAACATTTAATGAACAAGTGCTTCGAGTAATCTAGTTTATTGGGTTGTAGTATGTTCAATACTAACCGAAGGCTCCGGCGAATGAGCTTTATACTAGTTGTGTTGTTCTGCGGATTTTTAAATAACTAACTAACTAACTCGGCTAAAGTTTCTTTATAACGCTTTCAAAAATCGATTTTTATATGAAAAATCTTAAATCGGCTGTAGTTTCTTAAATAAGGCACCAATCGAGAAAATAGTGAAAATCTGTGATCACTTATATTTTTCATCAAAAATCGATTTTAACATGAAAAACCTAAAATCGGCTGTAGTTTCTTAAATAACGCTCCAATCGAGAAAATAGTGAAAATCTGTGATCATATATATTTTCCATCAAAAATCGATTTTTATATGAAAAACCTAAAATAGTCTGTAGTTTCTTAAATAACGCTCTAATCGAGAATATAGTGAAAATCTTTGATCATATATATTTTCCATCAAAAATCGATTTTTATATGAAAAACCTAAAATAGTCTGTAATTTCTTAAATAACGCTCTAATCGAGAATATAGTGAAAATCTTTGATCACTTATATTTTCCACCAAAAATCGATTTTTATATGAAAAACCTAAAATCGGCTGTAGTTTCTTAAATAACGCTCCAATCGAGAAAATAGTGAAAATCTGTGATCACTCATATTTCCCATCAAAAATCGATTTTTATATTAAAAAACCTAAAATCGGCTGTAGTTTCTTAAATAACGCTCCAATCGAGAAAATAGTGAAAATCTGTGATCACTTATATTTTCCATCAAAAATCGATTTTAACATGAAAAACCTAAAATCGGCTGTAGATTCTTAAATAACTCTCTAATCGAGAAAATAGTGAAAATCTGTGATCATATATATTTTCCATCAAAAATCGATTTTTATATGAAAAACCTAAAATAGTCTGTAGTTTCTTAAATAACGCTCTAATCGAGAATATAGTGAAAATCTTTGATCACTTATATTTTCCACCAAAAATCGATTTTTATATGAAAAACCTAAAATCGGCTGTAGTTTCTTAAATAACGCTCCAATCGAGAAAATAGTGAAAATCTGTGATCACTCATAATTTCCATCTAAAATCGATTTTTATATGAAAAACCTAAAATCGGCTGTAGTTTCTTAAATAACGCTCCAATCGAGAAAATAGTGAAAATCTGTGATCACTCATATTTCCCATCAAAAATCGATTTTTATATTAAAAAACCTAAAATCAGCTGTAGTTTCTTAAATAACGCTCCAATCGAGAAAATAGTGAAAATCTGTGATCACTTATATTTTCCATCAAAAATCGATTTTTATATGAAAAACCTAAAATCGGCTGTAGTTTCTTAAATAACTCTCTAATCGAGAAAATAGTGAAAATCTGTGATCACTCATAATTTCCATCTAAAATCGATTTTTATATGAAAAACCTAAAATCGGCTGTAGTTTCTTAAATAACGCTCTAATCGAGAATATAGTGAAAATCTGTGATCACTTATATTTTCTACCAAAAATCGATTTTTATATGAAAAACCTAAAATCGGCTGTAGTTTCTTAAATAACGCTCTAATCGAGAAAATAGTGAAAATCTGTGATCACTTATATTTTCCACCAAAAATCGATTTTTATATGGAAAACCTAAAATCGGCTGTAGTTTCTTAAATAACGCTCCAATCGAGAAAATAGTGAAAATCTGTGATCACTCATAATTTCCATCTAAAATCGATTTTTATATGAAAAACCTAAAATCGGCTGTAGTTTCTTAAATAACGCTCCAATCGAGAAAATAGTGAAAATCTGTGATCACTTATATTTTCTACCAAAAATCGATTTTTATATGACGGCTGATTTTAAATTGGTTGTAGTTTCTTAAATAACGCTACAATAGAGAAAATAGTGAAAATCTGTGAGCATTCATTTTTCCACCAAAAATCGATTTTTATATGAAAAACCTAAAATCGGCTGTAGTTTCTTAAATAACGCTCTAATCGAGAAAATAGTGAAAATCTGTGATCACTTATATTTTCCATCAAAAATCGATTTTTATATGAAAAATCTAAAATCGGCTGTAGTTTCTTAAATAACGCTCTAATCGAGAAAATAGTGAAAATCTGTGATCACTTATATTTTCCACCAAAAATCGATTTTTATATGGAAAACCTTAAATCGGCTCTAGTGTCTTAAATAACGCTCCAATCGAGAAAATAGTGAAAATCTGTGATCACTCATAATTTCCATCAAAAATCGATTTTTATATGAAAAATCTAAAATCGGCTGTAGTTTCTTAAATAACGCTCTAATCGAGAAAATAGTGAAAATCTGTGATCACTTATATTTTCCATCAAAAATCGATTTTTATATGAAAAATCTAAAATCGGCTGTAGTTTCTTAAATAACGCTCTAATCGAGAAAATAGTGAAAATCTGTGATCACTTATATTTTCCACCAAAAATCGATTTTTATATGGAAAACCTTAAATCGGCTCTAGTTTCTTAAATAACGCTCCAATCGAGAAAATAGTGAAAATCTGTGATCACTCATAATTTCCATCAAAAATCGATTTTTATATGAAAAATCTAAAATCGGCTGTAGTTTCTTAAATAACGCTCTAATCGAGAAAATAGTGAAAATCTGTGATCACTTATATTTTCCACCAAAAATCGATTTTTATATGAAAAACCTAAAATCGGCTGTAGTTTCTTAAATAACGCTCCAATCGAGAAAATAGTGAAAATCTGTGATCACTCATATTTCCCATCAAAAATCGATTTTTATATTAAAAAACCTAAAATCGGCTGTAGTTTCTTAAATAACGCTCCAATCGAGAAAATAGTGAAAATCTGTGATCACTCATAATTTCCATTTAAAATCGATTTTTATATGAAAAACCTAAAATCGGCTGTAGTTTCTTAAATAACGCTCTAATCGAGAAAATAGTGAAAATCTGTGATCACTTATATTTTCCATCAAAAATCGATTTTTATATGAAAAACCTAAAATCGGCTGTAGTTTCTTAAATAACTCTCTAATCGAG
Source organism: Lucilia cuprina (assembly GCF_022045245.1). NCBI lineage: Eukaryota > Metazoa > Arthropoda > Insecta > Diptera > Calliphoridae > Lucilia > Lucilia cuprina. The sequence goes on along the minus strand of NC_060952.1, from coordinate 97,673,744 downwards.
AAAATAGTGAAAATCTGTGATCACTCATAATTTCCATCTAAAATCGATTTTTATATGAAAAACCTAAAATCGGATGTAGTTTCTTAAATAACGCTCCAATCGAGAAAATAGTGAAAATCTGTGATCACTTATATTTTCCATCAAAAATCGATTTTTATATGAAAAACCTAAAATTGGCTGTAGTTTCTTAAATAACTCTCTAATCGAGAAAATAGTGAAAATCTGTGATCACTCATAATTTCCATCTAAAATCGATTTTTATATGAAAAACCTTAAATCGGCTGTAGTTTCTTAAATAACGCTCTAATCGAGAAAATAGTGAAAATCTGTGATCACTTATATTTTCCACCAAAAATCGATTTTTATATGGAAAACCTAAAATCGGCTGTAGTTTCTTAAATAACTCTCTAATCGAGAAAATAGTGAAAATCTGTGATCACTCATAATTTCCATCTAAAATCGATTTTTATATGAAAAACCTGTAGTTTCTTAAATAACGCTCTAATCGAGAATATAGTGAAAATCTGTGATCACTTATATTTTCTACCAAAAATCGATTTTTATATGAAAAATCTAAAATAGGCTGTAGTTTCTTAAATAACGCTCCAATCGAGAAAATAGTGAAAATCTGTGATCACTCATAATTTCCATCTAAAATCGATTTTTATATGAAAAACCTAAAATCGGCTGTAGTTTCTTAAATAACGCTGTAATCGAGAAAATAGTGAAAATCTGTGATCACTTATATTTTCTACCAAAAATCGATTTTTATATGACGGCTGATTTTAAATTGGTTGTAGTTTCTTAAATAACGCTACAATAGAGAAAATAGTGAAAATCTGTGAGCATTCATTTTTCCACCAAAAATCGATTTTTATATGAAAAACCTAAAATCGGCTGTAGTTTCTTAAATAACGCTCTAATCGAGAAAATAGTGAAAATCTGTGATCACTTATATTTTCCATCAAAAATCGATTTTTATATGAAAAATCTAAAATCGGCTGTAGTTTCTTAAATAACGCTCTAATCGAGAAAATAGTGAAAATCTGTGATCACTTATATTTTCCACTAAAAATCGATTTTTATATGGAAAACCTTAAATCGGCTCTAGTTTCTTAAATAACGCTCCAATCGAGAAAATAGTGAAAATCTGTGATCACTCATAATTTCCATCAAAAATCGATTTTTATATGAAAAATCTAAAATCGGCTGTAGTTTCTTAAATAACGCTCTAATCGAGAAAATAGTGAAAATCTGTGATCACTTATATTTTCCACCAAAAATCGATTTTTATATGGAAAACCTTAAATCGGCTCTAGTTTCTTAAATAACGCTCCAATCGAGAAAATAGTGAAAATCTGTGATCACTTATATTTTCCACCAAAAATCGATTTTTATATGGAAAACCTTAAATCGGCTCTAGTTTCTTAAATAACGCTCCAATCGAGAAAATAGTGAAAATCTGTGATCACTTATATTTTCCATCAAAAATCGATTTTTATATAAAAAACCTAAAATTGGCTGTAGTTTCTTAAATAACGCTTCAATCGAGAAAATAGTGAAAATCTGTGATCACTTATATTTTCCATCAAAAATCGATTTTTATATGAAAAACCTAAAATTGGCTGTAGTTTCTTAAATAACGCTCCAATCGAGAAAATAGTGAAAATCTGTTATCACTTATATTTTCCATCAAAAATAGATTTTTTAATTATGCACACACGTAATTAAATGCTTTCCTTATCACTGCCCCTTTTAGTATACTTTATATTTTATTTTTAAAAGAAAAAAATTCAATTAAAAAAATTTCTGCCATGTTCAAGAATGTATCTAAACACTTGTTTTCTTTTACCTCCTAAAACATAACCTTCAACTTAACTACTACAAACACAAGACGTGTTTTTAACCCACGTTCAATGTATTTATTTACTTTAATGGTTCTTCTTCTACTATTACTTGTTATCTTGTGGCAAGTGCATACAAAACGCCTAAATATTTTCTAATCCTCTACTAAGCAATAGAAAGTAGTTAACACGCTCTTCTAAGTTAAGCACGTGTGTGGGTTTTTGGGTGTAAATTTGAAAAAAATTCCATTTAGTTTTTTGCTTTTTGTCATAGAGTGCAATCACACAACACAACACACCCTTAAAATGCACTAAGTTCTAACGCGTTTTGGCACTTACACTCCCTAAAACTGCGCGTGCATAACTGCTTTGTGGCAGCAAGTCAAAGTCGTTAAGTCTATGTTTTGAACTTGACTTGTGTTCAGACAACAACAGCAACAATAAGAGGCAGTTGCTGTTATATTTGCATTTTCTTTGAGGCAAGTGTAAGTTTTTTTTGTATGTATATTTTTGTTGTTCTTTGCGTCATTCTAAGGATTTACATCCTTGTTCCTGAAACAATTTGACCTAGAACTTTGACCTTGCATAAATATTGAATGTTTTTATGTATTACATAGTTTCAAATATCCTATAAGACTTTGTTATCTGTCATTAATATTCTGTTGAATTATGACCCTGCAAAAATATAAAATATTTAACTTTGCTAATATATTGTTTATTTGGAAAGTGTGACTTAGTTTTCTTTCTTATGGCCTCACAAATAAAATGAAGTGTGTGTGATGTTTGCATTTTGTTTTCCTTGCTGCTAAAGTTTGTTTGAACTATGTGACCTTTTGAACTGATGTAAAGGATCGATTTGTGTGGGGATTACGAAAGTATTTTGAAATTAAAAAAAAACGAAGTGTGATCATTCTTATAGATAACATCCTCTCTAGTTACGATGCAACTGTACTAGTTGTTGTTTTGTTTAAACTTCGTGACCTTTTGAACTGAAGTAAAGGATCGTTTTATGTGGGGATTACGATAGTGTTTCGAAATTTAAAAGAACGAAGTATAATCATTCTTATTGATTACATGCTTCAAGTTACTATGCAACTGTACTAGTTGTTGTTTTCTTTTCTTTTATCGGATCCATTCCTCCACGTCTGCGATCTATTAACTGCAAAGATCTTGAGAGATCTTTGAGTCGCTTACTGAAATATTGAACTGTTACAAAAGAAAGCTAGAAACTCAAGCAGTCTCTTTGTAAGTTGAAATAGAAAGATAGGTTTCTTTTCAGAAATGCAATAGTTGTCCGACTCTTCAGTAAACAAAGAATAAGACTTATAATCGTTTGACTCTGTACAAGAGGATGTCTTTAAAAGACGAAATTGAAGGATAATTTGTAGTAGAGTCCCTTTCTAAGATCTGTATTTACAAGTTCTTTAAGAACCAGGATATATTTCATCAAATTAAAGATCTAATGAAGTATGCAAATAATAATCCGTTGTCAAATTTCTTTTGGATACTAAAGTCCAATGTGAGGATCAGTAAAAAACAGAACAACTCTTGGTTTTCGAAAGGCCAATTAAATAAACATTGCCTTTTATAAAAGAATATCTATAGAATACATCAAAGACTGATCGATTCTTTTAGAAACGCAAGGCGATCACAAAAAAACTTATTTTAAAAACTTTTTTAGTTTCTATCACAATCCAATCACAAAGATATCGATAGCTCCTCTCTTTTTAACATTAAGTCACTAAAACTTTTCGCTTTAATTAATGATTTCTCATAGCATTTCATAACTGATCTTTTTAATCAAATCTTTAACGATTTTAATGACGAGAGAAATGATCACAGATGATTTGACAATGGATTTAAGAAACAAGTGTTGCAATTTATTAAAGACTGATCAATTGCTTTGAAAAACCAATGCGATCACTAAAATGTTTTGACTTTAATTAATGATTTGTTATAGAATTTTATAACTGATCTTTTTAATCAAATCTTTAAGGATTTTAATGACAAGAGAAACGATCACAGATGATTTGACAATGTATTTAAGAACCAAGTGTTGCAATTTACCAAAGAATGATCAATTGCTTTGGAAAACCAATGCGATCACTTAATAAACTTCTTTCGATATCACTAGCAGTCAACTTTTAATTGATATTCATATCTAAAACATTTCTTAACTCCCCTACAATCATCTCTTTCTCTCTCTAATTCAGATCACATTACTACCACCTCCTGCCGAGTAATAACAAACTAAAGAGTTGAGTATTATTAAAATGGTATAACAAAACTTTATATAAACATATTGTTGTGCTTAAAAGATCATTGATCTTTTAAAACCAACTCCCACGCTAAGAAGAGATAAGATCTTAAAGATCTTACACTGCCCCCAACAAAGAGAGAAAGATAAAGAGATTTACACAACTGTACCCGGGGAATACAGAGTAAAAGATCAAAATTGTCACTTAAAGATAAAACTAAATATTAGTCGAAGTAATTAAAAAAAGAGTTAAAACATTCTATGGGAAAGTGATCTTAAGTGGAAGTAATAAATTAGAAAAGAAGTGATAACTAATTGTTGTACTATATGTTAGTAAATATTGCTATAAAAAAGACATAACATTTCAACACCTTGACTAGACATTAACAACAACTACAGACATACAACAACTGTAGTATGAGTAAAACAAACATACTTGCAACAAGTGTAAATAGTTTAACAATTAAAACTATTTTATTAAGACAACAAAAAACAACAAAAAACCTTAAGATGCCTTTTACTAAATAACTTTGTATGGATGTTTAAGAGCCTGGGAAGATTCTCCCCTAACTACAGTTAAAAAAATGTACAATTGTACAATAAATTGTTAAAACTTGTAAACTCCCCTCTTCTGAAATAAATAAAAACAATTAAATGCAACAATATATTTATACATTAAGTAATAAAAAGGTATTAATTGGTTGATCTTTTTTGTTCATGTATTCTACACTCCATGTTTGAGACCTTATGACAATGTAGTTGACGCTGATGTTAATGATTGAGGTCGCTCGCTTTATGCGCTTGCTTATGAGCAGCATAAAGTACTTCTTACTAGAGATGAGTATGACGGTGATGTTGATGATGATGACGACGTAATCATGACTCGTTGCCAACATGTTGCTCATTATTTTTGTTGTTGTACAACTTCTGCTTATTATTATTTTGTGTGATAAAATTTAACCAAAACCCCCTAAAACTAAATACGTTTAAAATGCATTAAAAACAACAAAAGCAATAATGATAATAATAATAACAACAGCAATACCCTTACACAGGATAACGGGTATCCTGATGTTGTTTTGTTACTTTTATGCGTGGGAATGCTACAAAATTTTTTCGAGTTCCCACGGAAATGTATGAAAATGCAATCCCTTTTTTCGAGTTTAATATTGTTGAATCCTCTGGGGAGGGTTCTTTTTATTAACAAAAAACCTACAACAAACATACGGAATAAGAGATCTTTCTTAAATCCTTAAGTATAAAAACAAAAACAACAACAACCTTAACATTATACATATTACCATGCACAGGCAATATCTTACAAAAACCAAAAACAAAAAATCCCTTTTAAATGTTTCGAAAAAATCATGAGAAAATTTTGTTACAAACACCTGCCAATTTTTTTTATATGGACTTTTTCTTTCTCCCCCTGTTTTTATTTTCATTTCTGAAACTAAGTTAACAATGAGTAAGACGAGCTCGAGTAAAAGTAAACACTTAATGTATTTGCTGTGCACAGACAGACAGACGGACAGACATGCATTTATCAATAAAACTCATTGTATACAAATTTTTTTCGTATTGAAACCCCGAAAAAATTGAATATTTGAAATTATTTTCCCACACTTTCGTTCTTTCAAGAGTTTCAGTTCTTTTTTTTGTGTGTGCAGGGGTTCGATCCCTTTTGTTTAATTCCTGCCACACTATAACACCACCAACAACAAACACTATGCTCTAACCTGCCTAACAAAGGGATCGAGAGAGTAATAACCTTGCTCTTGCTCTCTCTTCAAAAACATAAACATTAAACTAACTAAACAAGCACGTTCTTGCTTGTGGCCTCAAGAATTAGTGTGAGGCATACACACTTGTGCGTGTTGAAGGTAGTTTTGTTGTAGTTGTTTTCAAGTTAAAATGTTTGTTCTCTTATTGTTTATTTCCTTAGCTGTTAATTCTCCCTTTCCGTATGCCACTCGCGCTCTCTGCTTTCGTTAAGGAAATGCAGTCGTCATGAGTATAAAAAGGCCCAGACATTTCGAAAACAACATCATTCACTTCTCGTGTTCAACTCAAGCAACAGCTACTTGCAACAACTTTTATTAAATTTTCAAAACAAAAACATTTAAACAAAATGTGTCAACAAATGCAACAATTGGCTAACTCCAACAACAGCACCGCCACCAACAACAAAATGAAAACCGCCACCTACAGCATTAAGAAAGTCTTGAAGACTTTCTTCAAGAAACAACACAAATCCTCCAGCACTGAAACTTTTGAGGATTTGGATAACTTGCGCAACATGCAAGCCGAACAACAACAATACTTCAATGAAATGGAAGATAATTCAGCCAATGAAAAACTCTCAGTCATGGCCTATGAAGAGGAACAAATTGATCAAGAAGATATTTATGTTCCAGTACGTTTTGCACGCACTGAAGCTGGTACATTCTTCTGGACTACCAATTTGCAACCCGTTACCAGCACCATTATGCCAGCTGTTGATGAAGATCTATTGCAACCTGCTTACTGCTACAGCAACAATCAATATCCCATCATGCAATTCCAAGATCGTTGGGCTCAAGCTTAAGTTTATTACTTAGCAACAACTACAACAAAAAGCTTTAAAACAAAAAAACAATTGTCTCAACTGCAATTGTATTGTGATATTTTGTTAGCAGCAGTTATACAGCGGCAGCAGCATTGGTTCAAACTTTTAATTTTAAGCAACTTTTTTAAAGAAAAGTCTTCCTTTAGTATTTAAGAAAACAAAAAAACTTTATTAAATATTTTTAAGTAAAAAAATAATAATTGTGATAAAAAAACAAAACAGCTTTAAAAAATATAAACAAATTTTATTATGAAAACAAAAATTAACAAAAATCTTTTTATTTACTTTCTTATTCATACATTTAGAAACCACAAAACCTTAACAGGAAACTCTTGAATATATTTTAGCTACAAAAAACAAATCAATGATAAAGAAATATTAAATCAAGATCTGAGAATTCAAAGGAATTCAACTCATTCAACATCCTTTATCTTTAAAATGTAACAAAATTTTTGTTCAAAAATTACTTGACATTACCAAATGTTTGTTTAGGAGTAGATAAAAATTTCATAACTCAATGAGAATTCTTAGAAACGATTAGAAAAAGTAAACAAACCAATGATCTTCTTAGAAAGATAAAGATAATGCTAGTAGAAGGATAATGTGATTGGTTTGATTTTGAATTGCCAGAAATAAACATTGTCTACTGATCATGTTTCTTGACTCTTTTCAACATAAATATGAAAATAAAAGGAAATTGTCCATCGACTAGAACATTTTCAATAGCAAAGCGCTAATCGTCTAGACAATTGGATAAGACTACAGATTTGAAAAGATCCAGTGAGAATAATGCAACTCTATTGCGCAACTCATGCGCTCTCTAATTAATTAGTACTGTCATATCAAGACGATTCAGAAGTCATTGATTGTGCTCCATTTGTAAATTCAATTGATTTTTGACTTTTCTGTTTTGTTACATGTAAAGTAATGAATCTTTATAAAATTTTAATTATTATTTGAAACTGAACCTTTAAGATCGTGGAAGATATTAGCAGATTTGATTATAATGTCCTTTGCTTCGCAACGGCTAAATTTCGTATTATCCAAAGATTATCAACTCAACAAGTGGAATTATTTCACCATAAACTTTCACCTTCATTCTCCAAGTTTTCTCCAGAGAAGATATATTGCTAAATGTAGGATTCATGTCGTTAGGTACTGCCCCATTAAACGAGGTATCACAAGGCTCTGTTCTTTCTCTTGTTTTCAATGCTTTTCTCCAGATTGCAGAATAAACATTCTTCCACTTTAAATTAGCGCTATTGTAGGAATCTTTGAATATGTCTGTCCTAGCAACAAGTTCCTGGATTAATTTAGGGGTAAAACAAGGCTATGTTCCTTTTTTCTATTCTATTCAAATATTTCCAAACTTTCATTGTTGAGCTTCCAACCTTATCTTCCCTTTTGAATGTAACATTCAGAAGGCTTATAATTGAATGAGTAAGAATGGCTCTTACTTATTCAATTATAAGCCTTCTGAAGATATAGACAAAATCGCACCTAATGACAATTTCTGAATTCGGTCATAGAAATTTAGTTTAAAACCATGTTCTGCACAAGAAATATTTACTCCATCAGGTCTTCTTCCTTTGAAGATTGAGGAAAAACAGGCCGTAATAACAATTTTAAATTCGGTCGCTGAACTTCATGATGTAGTTCAAATAGAAAGTCTGACATTGCAGTCCACTGAATTTAAAGTACATTAGATGTTACTTATCGGTGACAGTAGAGTAACCAACTCTATGGACTCTCAAGAACATTGTCGCAATGTGTGAAATATATTCCACTTTTCTATTATTAATACAATGGAATGTGTTTCTTTAAAATAATGGATTTTGTTTTTCCTCGATTGGGTAGTGGAACACGAAATATATTACAAAGAAAACTCTTTCTTTAGACAAACTGTACGTATGTGAAATAAACTCCCAGCGGAGGTCTTTTACTTACAAAAAAATGTTTAAACCTAATGCTTACAAACAGTATTCCCTCTATTACTGCTGTCATAGTCTGCTTTCTGATTTTCATTACTATACAGTGCATAAAAACAGATCATTCCCTGAATGACGGTCCAAGAGAAGAAAAAATTCCTATTTGAATTAATAAAGGCTTCACCCACATCTAGGGTTTTATAATCGCTCATAAACTAAAGATTAGATTTGCATTCAGATTTATTTTTTTTTTCTAATAATGGATCCAACCATTAAGGCACAAAATCTGCAACATGACTGAAATTACAATCATGGAAGTAATGCGCTTTTCGATGAGTGATATTGTGAAGAGTACAGAGATCATGTTCTTCGACAATGATCCTAATACTTTCCGTTAATTCATTTTGATTTGAATGTATCCAATTATGATTTTTAACGTCTTGTTTTTCCAATTAGAAAATATACCAATTGAAATCACAACACAATTAATTCTATTCAGAGTTGAGAGCAGAAAATAGTTTATGTGAAGCTGAAGAGAAGAAAGTTTCTCAAAGACAAAGTATGACAACTCAATGAATTCTATTCAGAGTTGAAAGCAGAAAATAGTTTATGTGAAGCTAAGGAGAAGAAAGTTTCTTAAAGAAAAAGTATGACAACTTAATGAATTCTATTCAAAGTTGAGAGCAGAAAATAGTATATGTGAAGCTATGGAGAAGAAAATTTCTCAAAGACAAAATATTCAAATTCTTGATCATGTTTCAAACTTTCATTTGTAAGAATCCAAAATATTTTAGTTAGATGATCAAGATTAAGGACAAGAAGTTGAAGAGCATAGATGTTCTCTGCGCTGCTCTATTTACAAATGAGTCCATTACACTTTAGTAAACCCATTTTAATACTCCGATCATAATATTGTCGCCTTAAGAGAAGTTTGTAAGAATATCCGGTCGGTGTTGTATTGACTTTTCGAAGACTATTCGTTGTTTCTGCTGAAGAAGATCGTCGCTTGATGATCTTGTTATGTTGACTTTTCGTTTCTTCTGCTAAAGAAGATTACAGTTTTTTTCTCTTGACGATCTTATTGAGTTCACTTTTTATCAGAATATTTGGTGTTGTGTTGACTTTTCGAATTTCTTCTGCTGATGATCTTGTTAAGTTGACTTTTCGAATTCTATTCGTCAAGCGACGATCTTATTGAGTTGATTTTCAAAAGTCTATTCGTTTCTTGTGCCAAAGAGGATCGTGTCATCGTCAAGCGGCGATCTTATTGAATTTATTTTTAAAAGTCTATTCGTTTCTTCTCCCAAAGAGGATCGTCGCATAATTAAATAATTTATTTCGTCATAAAAAGCAACTTTAAACAAATATGTTGATCGCATTTAAAGTCTAAAACAAACGAGAAAAAATTGCAATCATTTGCACTCGAAACAATTAAAACAAATTTCTGACTTCATTCCATCGAAAATATCTCTGAATTGATTTTAAATCCTTTTTCTTTATAACACCATTATCACCACTTTATTATAAAACACCCAACATTAAAACAAAATTACTAATATAAATTACAATAACAAAAATTAATCACTTCCACCTGATGTTTTCTACCAGACACATCCTAGTTCCCTACTGCTCACTAATGACTCACGCTATCTATCAAATCCTTAAAAACTCATTTGCTTACAAATATTAATACACGCAAGCGTAATAACCCCAATTTAACTTTGTACATGCCACCGCGTTTATTACTCATCAATATTCGTAGAATATGTATAAAAAAAACAACAAAAACTCATAAACAAATTTATGACGCATGAAAGAATGTCACCAATAAATATATGAATGAATGAATGAATGAGAATGAAGTATTGAAGTACGTATGCAACATTAACAAACAATAATTTAAGAAATTATTACCTTAGGTTACAGGGAACTTAAATATGAATAAACAACTCATACTTGTTGCTGCTGCTGCTACTGATAGTGTTATTGTTGTTGCTGGTGTTTATGTTTATTTACATATATGTTTTGCATATAAAGTGTTTTTGTTGTAGTAGCCGTTGTGGCAGCCGAAAGTTCAGATAAGTTTAGTTTGTGGTAAAGTGTTTTAAAATATATTCAGCAATGACGACTTTTATAAACCCATCATGGAAGTAATTGTAGTATCTGATCAACTGAATAGTTTTTTACTTTCCTAGATGATCATCTTTTTCTTTGTTGTTATTACGATATCGATATCCCCATCTCCCCGTGGATCCACGCCTGAACTAACATATGCTCAAGGTTCAGAATTGTAAGCTTCTTATACACCCGATTATACACCTATAATGATGCTTTGGATGCCGTGACGTTAACGAGGACCCATTTTGGAATCATTGCCCTAGAATATATTAACTCTGGGTCCTACCAAGGTATATAGAAGCGACATTTGTTTATACTTTCTTTCGGAAATATTTATGCAAACATTTAAGAGATAGTTTTCTAGGTCTCTCTGTTCCTTTCGCTACAAGTTTTAACTCGAGAAATCAACAGATATTTTAAGTATAGCATGAGGTTTGTATACTTAAAGACTCTTACTAATATTAACACTATGAGTCCTGGTTTATCGGAAGTAACTTTGAACTTTAATTTCTGGTTTACCGATTTTGACCATTTTCGATTCAAAATTTTGTGAAAAATGCTATATTCCCAACATTGCCCGGGCAAACTGTTTTGGGGTGACGGTTGTTATTAATCCCTCACATTTCCGGGTCATATCCACTCGCATAACCTAATGTATCAGATGTTTTTCTCTCTGAATATATCGGATTAAAGAGTTGTGTGATTTATAGTGATGGTAGTACGGGTTTCCTATTCGTATATTCTCTTCTTTGTCCTGATATAAATATACCAGACTTGTTATAGTGAGTCCCCTGCGAGGTTGATATGGGGTTTAACCTATTAGATGGTTTCGGGCTTTGGTCTCCCGATTACGTTGCTGGATCCATTCCATCTATTTTGGTAATTGGCGGCCTTTAGTGAATCGTTTCTAGCTGACCTGTGCTTGGAAAAGACTTCCATGAAATAAGACAGACATAGGCCACCTGCACCAGATTAAGTTCCTGGATTTATTTCACAACTTCCAACAATCAAACGTTCTGACAAAGCTGACCGCTTTAGCCCATTTTCAATGCCGAATATTTGGAAGAATTTCCATGCTGTCTAAATCCCTTATACTACAAACAGACGGACCGACATAACGCCGTCAATTTGGGGTCTGCGACCTGACTAATTTCACTGATTTACAAACGGAATGATAAATTCAATATACCACCTATTATTTAGATGATGAGTGTAAAAAACCTATAAAATATGATTATTAATAAAAACGAACGAAAGAACTCACAAAAAAATAAACTTTCAAAATTGTCATAACCCACTGGTAGTGCTTAGTCAAAAGGTTTAAGTATTAATTTTAAAAATACAGGGTGTTAAAGAAGATAAAGTAGAAGTAATTTTGGTTGAACTGAAAATAACTTTAAAAACTTAGGCGAACAAGAGTTGAAATTTGAAACGATGGTGTTTAAATTAAGAACAGTTGAAGGATTTTTAAAAAATTCTTTCTTAAAAGGGTCGAACATATCAGACTAATCGAACTGATATATGTTCGATCTTAAATTTAGATAGTAAAAGTTATTTAAAGAGAAATAAATATAAACAATTTTTGACAATTAAAAGACTAACTGTACCTCCTCTCTTACTCTTACATTCAAATACAAAATTTTAAAATTCTGTATTTTTCTTCATAAAAATTATATAATACACAGAAATAACAATTTGATTCAACATTTTATTGATTAAAACAAAAAGTATACCAAACTCTATGTTAATATTAAATTATTTCTATAAAAAACAAACACATTACATGTCAACATCAAAAAATAAAATTCTCTAAAGATTTCAAACACGTTTAAAATACATTAAGATTTAAATTTTATAACAAACTTTGGGGAAGAAAATTTAAAAATCACCCAATCAAAGATGACATTTCTTCTAAAATAGACAATTAAATATCTAAACAAACATGTTATAAATTCAATACCTTTCTAAAGGAATAATTAAAAGAACACTAGTAAAAACATGTCCCTTTTTAATAAGGTGGTCTAACGATTGCTTAATTAATAGCAAGCGGCCACCCTGTAATTAACCACTCAAAAATAAACAAAACAAAAAAAGAACGAATGAACGAGCAAACGAACGACTGAAAAAGTGAATGAAAAAGGTCGAACCTTAATAGAGAGATTAAAAATTCAACAAATGCACTTAACCACATTAAGTGGCATGACATATTAATAAAAATTGCTGCAACTAAAAATTATGACCAACAACAAGCAAACGACGCTTGTCAACAAAGCATGCAACGACCGGCTTATTCATGCCATAACAAAAATCAAAACAACATTCCAACGCGCACAAATCAATAAGGACGCATGCGTTCTTGGTAAACAGACAGACAGACAGACAGACATTCTCTTAAATATAATAAAACACACAAAATAAAAAAGATTGACAAAAAGATATGACCAACAATAATTAGAAATTAAAATTCTCTGTTTTTATAATAATTAATAATATTTCTACATTTATTACAACAAACACACAGTTGCCTCATACCGCTGCATTTAAAATGAAACCCGAAAAGCGAAAAAATAGAATGCCACAAACAAAATTATTACTGCGCATAAATATTATTTTAGTTCTTTTATTTATTTGTTTGTTAAATATTTAGTTAATTATTTAATATGCATACAGCGCCACTTTTCACCCACACTTTGTTGTTGTTGTCATTTTTGATTACCTTGTAGTTTGTTTCGTTGGTTCGATAGTTTGGAAATCTATTAATAGAAGTTTCTTTTGTTGTTTTCTGCTAAAGAAATTCCAATTAGAATTTAGTGTTAATTTTTAATAAGGGAGTTACTAAGGTGAGACGAGTGAGTGAGCGTGAGTAAATTTTAAGTGAAACGTGACTGAATAACATGTTTTGAACATTTATAACGGTAGATAGATTGATAGATAGATAGATAGATAGATAGATAGATAGATAGATAGATAGATAGATAGATAGATAGATAGATAGACAGATAGATAGATAGATAGATAGATAGATAGATAGATAGATAGATAGATAGATAGATAGATAGATAGATAGATAGATAGATAGATAGATAGATAGATAGATAGATAGATAGATAGATAGATAGATAGATAGATAGATAGATAGATAAATAGATAGATAGATAAGTTAGTTAGTTAGTTAGATAGTTAGTTACTCAGTTAGTAACATAGTTAGTTAGTTAGTTAGTTAGTTAGTTAGTTAGTTAGTTAGTTAGTTTGTTTGTTAGTTAGTTAGTTAGTTAGTTAGTTAGTTAGTTAGTTAGTTAGTTAGTTAGTTAGTTCGTTAGTTCGTTAGTTCGTTAGTTCGTTAGTTAAAGTGCTATTACCCTACTTCTTCGACAATATTTTATAATATTTAATATTGATTTGAAATAGATCAATATTCAGTGACTCCAACTTTACGTCACCCTTTCATCACTCTTCAAATTATTAAAAGAAAACCCCAATAAGAATCCCACCAAAACCAACTAACTAGACACACCAATCGACCAACAACCTATTCCAACTTGAAGAAAACAAAGTGTTGGATATTAAATACCACACGTACCACACACAACAACAATGACAACAATCACCGTGCCTGCCATACTATAAGCCATGTAGCAAGTAAATAAGAATTTCCAATTTAATCACTAAAAAGGTAGTGTTACGGCCTTCGGTGATGTGTGAAGCATATCAAATGACCAACAAAGTTGGTCATTTGTAGTTTGCAAGAAATTTAAAATTTAATAAAAAAGAAAAAAAACTAAAATTGAGCAATTGACAATTTAAGATAATTTCTAGCAATTGAAAAGATTACACTAGTCGTCATACAGTCATAACATACAAACATATATTGTACATAAATAATCGGCATATTTACTATATATTTTTTTATTGTTTTGACTCTTTACAAAATTTTTGTAAACATTGAGGCAAAACCAATGACCATCAAAACAACAACAAAACAAAGGAATTTATGGCCTTGCCATGGGTTACATTATCATGTTCAGTAAGTCACAGCCAGTCAGGTTCTTACTTTCCCACACTTTTTGAAGTATGTCTTCGAAAGCAGCAGCAGCAGCAACAAGCTAAAGAAGACAAAAAACAATAATAATAATAATGACACACCCAGCTAAGCAGGCAGGCAAGCAGTCAGTCAGTCAAGCGATAAGCCCCGCTTATGAAAGTATTATGAGGGGTATTTATTCGCCGCTTTTTGATATTCCAAAAGCATTTAGCTCGTTTAGCCACATGTTTATTATTATTTTAACGGATTTCACTTTGCCCTGTTCAGAAAAAAACACCAAAAAATATCTATAAAAACATAAAGAATTCAAATGACATTTTAATCACAAACAAAAAAAATCACAGCTTTTTTTGTCTGTGAAATGTTTATCTGAAGAAGTCTTTTCTTTCTTCTAGGTCTTGATAAAGTAATTAAATGAATGAAGACTTCATAATAAATGATAAGAATAAAAATCTGTTTTCTATATAAAATTTTAATATTTTAAACAAATTGTCTATGTTACTATCATTTGTCTTCAATTTCAATTATTATTTATTTCGTTTTTCGGTTGGGGGAATTCCAAGTACTTTTTTCACACATGCATGTCGCTTTTTTTCTATTTTAAATTCAAATTAAAGTTGTTAAAAAGTTTTATTTCGAAATGTTATAAAAACAATGCAAATGTTTATTTCTTGTTCTTGTATTTTTTTTCAAATCTAAACAAAAATAGTCTCTATGACTCACTTTCCTTGTATTGTAGTTCAGATGATGACGAAGATATATGGGATGACCACAATTTTTTTTAAATGCGCAATTTATGTTTAGAATAAAACAATATTTTAGGAAAAAAGTTCCATTAAAAACATCATCATTCTTTTTGAATTTAATCAAAATTTTTCCTTGAAGTCTTTGATAAGAATTAAGCAACTCTTGAGGTAAGAGAACAATAATTTATTAATCAGTTCTACTTGAAAGAAAATATGGACTTAAAACGTCACAAGAGATAAAAAACTAGATTTTACAAAACCCAAAATTCTTAAGATTACAATTCCATTAGGACCCTATATGTCTGACGAGATGTTTCTAGGTACAATATTGCAAAATCGAAAAGGATCGATAGATGTCTAAGTGTATTTTTTCGAACCTACTAACTATCTATCTAAATAACTAACTAACTTACTAACTAACTAACTAACTAACTAACTAACTAACTAACTAACTAACTAACTAACTAACTAACTTACTAACTTACTAACTTACTAACTTGCTAACTTACTAACTTACTAACTTACTAACTTACTAACTTACTAACTAACTAACTAACTAACTAACTAACTAACTAACTAACTAACTAACTAACTAACTAACTAACTAACTAACTAACTAAACATCAAATCCGAGAAATACACCTAGGCCTCTATCGGTCCTGTTGTGCGCTCCTTAACAAGTGTCTCAGGTGGGAATCGAACCCATGACCTTCGGTCTACCAAACTAGAACACTAACCACTAACTTACCGGAGGCCACTTACTAACTATCTAGCTAACTAGTTAACTTACTAACTTGTCAAGGACACAACAACCGATAGAGTCCATGCGATTGTGAGCATGCTACAGGTGCGCAATTTTAAACATAATTTTAAACTACTCTTTTGGTCCAAGGATAGTTTAAATCTGTCCATTAATTCGCCTAACAACCGTACCACCGTACTTTGGGCTCATAATTGCATAAAATTTTCTATTATGTCAACAAAAATTTGCAAAACTTAGTTTTATAGATATTACCAATTTTTGTAATTATCGGACCTAATTATACTCTAGCCCGCATACAAAATTCCCAAGATAATTTGATGAAATTAGCACATACTCTTCTTTCCAAAGATGCTTAAAATCGGTCCATTATTTTACCTAGCCTCCATAAAACCAACAATGTCAACAAAAATCGGCAAAAACTTAGTTTTATAGAACTTTAAAATATACTACCGATTTTTGTAATGATCGGGCCTAATTTAACACTTCATAAAATGGCTTGAAGGTCAAAATTCAAATCATTTTATGAATTCTACATAAATATTTTTTCAACATTTATACACTGAAAAAAATCCATGACTAATATGTACGAATCGTTCGTTGTTTCGCACCACGAAATTCTTTCGTAATATATACGAAATTGTACGAAATATTTTACTATAATGCAAAATATTCTTTGAAAAAATTAATTTACATAAATTGAAAAAAAGGGAATTTTGAATAAATATGGTAAAATGTACGAAATATTAATTTATTCAAACATTTTTGTTCATTTTAAAATAAATTTTCTAATTTTAGTTCAAAATTATTCTCCACACGAATTTAATTTTTTTTTATGAGAATAATTCGAGAATAATATTATACTTTTTCTTAAATTTTATAAAAATGTTGTAATTTTATTTAATCATAATATAATTAATATCATTATGTTTAATTTCGCTAAAATTTAAGAAAAAAATATTACGAAAAGTTTTCGTACTTTCGTAAAGATAGAAAAGGGTTTTATTAAATAATATTTCGTAGTATACACGAAATTTTTGTATATATTACGAAAATAGATATTACGAATTTTTTTTTTTTTTCGTAAAGTTGAGCATGGATTATTTTCAGTGTAGGAATAGGCTGATATTGATATTGACATTTATACTTGTTTGTTTTATTTTTGCATAAAAGAAAGTTTAGACCATTTTCTTGAAAAGCTTTGTGGTTACAAATCGATTTAGATTAGTTGGATCACTTGACACGAAATTGGCCTTATGTGTTTATAGAAAAGTTGAAATCACTCAAAATTTTCGGGAAAATAGATTTTTGTGAAAAATTTTATAAAATGCTAAAAGCCCTTTAAAATATTAAACAATAACCATTAAGAAAATTACAATTTATTAATAATATATTTTGTAATTTTCCATCTCTGATTCATCAAACTGTTAATAAACTTTGTAAACAAATATTTGTTTACATATTTGCCAAAAAAAAAAATAATAATACGCATATTTTTTTTTGTTTACCTATTCTTAATAGTTTTACTAATTTATAGAGAAAAATAGACAAAAACATACATACATACTTATGAACCAAAGTAAAGTATCTTGTATCTAAAATTCTCGAAAAAAATGTAATAGAATAAACAAACTTTCAACATAAAGTAATAACAATTGTTCAATTCACAATCAAGTTGTATATTGTATCTACTAAAGTGTAGTAACAGTGATTGTGAACAGATTTTTGTAGCAAGTCATAAGTTTCTGTTCACAATAAAAAAAACAATCAAAACAATGTCAAAAGTAAAAAAAAAACACTTTATCGTTTTTTATGCCAAAACCGATTGAATTTTTTATTTATATGCTGAAATAAACAATTGACAACACTGAATTTTCTTACGACATTCGAAAAACATATGAAAAATTGTCGTAAGAGTTGTATAGAACTTTTGCATAGAAAATACCAACAACATTGACTATTGTAGCAGCTGCTGACATACAACGCATACAACGCTACAACATCGATTGTGAATTGAACAAATGTAAAGTATTCATTTATCAAAATCATGTTTGTGGGCCATCAGTAAAACGAAACAATCTCTTGTAGTTATTTTAGTGGGTTATTAAAAAAAAATAGCTGTAATCAAAACCAATCAATTTAAAGATAAAGTAATAAAAAGTGTGGTTCTTATCATAGTACAAAAATAACAACAAAACTGATAACGGAGGCAATTCCAAATGTTACTAAATATTTTTTAGTATATAAAGTTTTTAACGAAAACAGTTTGAAATCATAAAACACTCAGACAACAAGTAGCAAAGAAAGTAAATAAATAAATTTACAAAACTAAAAACAAATTTTAAAAAATATTTAAAAAAAAATGTTGGTAAAATCAAGCATAACTTTATTGGTAATTTGTGGCCTTTTCGCCTTATCTGCTGCCAATTCTGTGGCTACTGATGAACAGAATTGTCCTATAGTTTGTCCAGCTCTATATGCACCCTTGTGTGCCACAAATGGCAAACTTTATAAAGAATTCGATAATAGCTGTGAGTTAAGGGCCAGCAATTGTCGTTTGGAACGTTCGGCTTTATCAAGTAATTAAATAAATTTTTATATTTCATCTATTTGTATTAATTTGCTTAATCATAAACATTTTCTTTTCTAATCTTTAGAATACGTGGCCACTGCTATGGACTGGTGCAACACTGAATATATTGCCGATTTAAATCAATTGCTGAAAAAATTGGACAATTTAGATTTACAACTGCCCGAATGCATGAAACCTTGTGCCATGATTTATAGTCCCGTTTGCATTTCTAATGGCAAATATCGTGCTGTGATTAGTAATGAATGTGTCATGGATAATTTCAATTGTGCTTTAGCTAAAAAGGGTAAAGAATCTTTCAAAGTTTTAAAAGCAGGATCTTGTTAAGATCTGTTGAGTGGAAAATTCTTTAAAAGATATATAAATGTTAAGAAAATAAAATGTGATTGCTATTAGTAATGAAGTTTTTGATTTTTAATTTTTGTTGCATTTGTGCAAAGTTCAAAAACACTCGGCATGAGTCATGAAATACAAATGAAATAAGAAAGTGAGAGAAATAATGATCTAGTAGTAGATGATGCTTTGAAGGATCCATATTGTTTGGAATATCATGTACTCTCGTTTGTCAATATCAATATCATACAACTCTCCATTCCTGTATCTAAGACATAGACCTAAAATATCTTGCTTCCTTAAAGCAATATTATTTGCAGTTACGATCAGTTTGATACATAAAACGGATTTATATTCAAAATAAGAAGACGTTTCTCCTATAAAATAATTCAAACTTACATCAAATAATCTAAAACCTTAAAGCCTTTACAAAGCCAGAGAAATTCGGAAAATCTTTAGAATTCTGAATTATTTTCTTGTTTGTTAATTGTTCGATAAATTGGTTTATTGCCTTTAAAGGTCGTTCGAAAAGACACATTTTTAGCTTAAATGTAAAAAACTCAAAGTTTTTTGTGCTATACGATCTGGTAAGCGATCGGGAGTCTAACACATTTCTTTCTAATTTATTACATTGAATTCTGGAACCTTGTTAGGGAGTTAGAGCTACAGTTCGATTATATATCCGGAAGGTCGAAGTCACACTCGGCCAACTCAACAATATGGTATACGCACAATTGGGATGAACGACGAATTTCGTATAGCACGACGAACTAGTCGACAACAATTCGTTGCGTAAATTCGTCAAATGGAACACAATCAAATTACTTATTCGTACTGCGAATTCGTTTTAAAATTTGTTTGTTCGAAATGGGAATAAGTAAGAAAAAGGAACAAAAATTATATTTTTGTGAATCTCCACGATTTTGAGATTTTAACAGCTTTAAAATTTATTCGAACATTATTTCGAAATTAGAAAATGTAAGAAATTGGCCTCGAAAAAAAAACTAAAATTGGTCTCGAAAAGAACTAAAATTATATTTTCGTGAATATTCCCAATTTTGAGATTATTTTAACAGCTTCAACATTTTTTCGAACATTATTTCGAATTTTCGAACTTAATTTTAAATATTTCAACATATTATTGTAGTGTCATCGAATGTACTCTAGACTGCCAAATTTCAGACAATTCGGGCTACCAGAACTGGTTTTAATGGTTTTAAAAAATTTTCGAACTTAAGTTCGAATTTTCGAATTTTTTTTTTTGTTCTTATGACACAGAGATTATTTTAAGAGCATAAAAATTTTTTCGAACATAATATTGTATTGTCATTAGCTGTACTCACAACCGCCAAATTTCAGAAAATTCGGGCTACCAATTAATTCGTCGTTCGTCTGCGTAAGAAATAGAAATAAACCTATCGCACAGATCGTTACGTATGACAAATTTCGTCATACGCATTGATTGTGTGTATTTTCATATACTTTAGTGTGTTCTATTTCTGATGACGAAAATTCGTTCAGAAAAATTCATCGTTCGTCCCAATTGTGCGTATAGCAATAGTTTTATCAATCAAAATCTTTAGAACAAATAAGTATAGGTTAAGAAGGATTATACACCTTACAAAAATGTTCCATACACATCGATCGATTTGATCTCAATATCTTGAAAGGAATGTTATTGGATTACGATTATGGTATACAGCTCTCTTTACAATTAAATGTAGAGAATAAATCTAAGATCATACTCATTTTTCTTATTTTTTTTTTAAGATTCCGTTCTGAATACCTTTTTGATTGTCAACATTATTTTTTGTTTAATAATAAATCATTTAAGTAATATGTTTATTACCTTAATTCTGGAATATTTGTACATATTTTTGACCAAAAACAGAAAAATTTTCTAAAAGAGGGCTCATTTTGGGGTAAGGGTAAATATGGGCCTATCATTATAAATTTTGATAAAGGCATTAATGTCTATTTCAAAGTTTTACATGAAGAATTTAATCATGTTATTAGTGTTTATAAGCAAATTTTGACCTTTAAGCCATTATCTGAATAGGAGTTTGTATGGAGGCTATGATCAAATGAGGACCGATAATTACAAAAATTGGTAGTTTTCCAAATGTGCTATTTGGGAAACTGATGAACTTATTTCAACCTTTTTCAATTGAGTTTGTTATTGAGTAAAAAGAAAAGTAATTGCCAAACTAATTAATTATCTTGAAAATTGCGACTTGTAGAGTGCACACAAGCTTTACATAGACACGCAGATGGAAGGACAGGCGGACATAGCTAAATCGACTTAGAAAGTGATTCTATGCCGAATGATCAGCTTTTCGTTGGGTGTAGGACCAATATTTTTCGGTGCTGTACACCTTAGCACAAACGCATAATACCCTCCCCACTATAGTGATGTAGGATATGAGTCGCTTTTTCATGAAACACTAAGGGGTCTAAGGGATCAGACTATCGCAGGGCAATTAACTGATCTCTTTAGAGTTTTAATTAAAAACAAATATTGACCCACATAATAATACTTATCGAAATCTCATTGTTTAACTTTTTTATCAATCATAACAGCTAATAAATAAAAAAAACTTTAATAAATTTTCTTTTACGATTCAATGTCTTCTTTATATTTATATATATGTTTCATGTCTTCCATTCTTTTCATTTTTGCACTGGTCTTATTATATATTTATAAATTATATAAAATATTTTATTCATTTTATATTATTATAACTAACAAATAACTAATAACATTATCACAATTAAATTATTATTGCAAAAAACAACAGTTTAAATAAACAATTAAATACTACTATTAACTAAATAATTAAATTATAACTAAGCTAAAGGCGTTTGTTTGGGTTTTGGGATATGGTGGGTATGATTGTAAAAAAAATTCACTAACATTTTGAGCAACATTTAGTTTTGAGATCCTTATTGATATTTCCGTTAAGAAGGAATAACATCAAATGCAACACTGTGTTTACAATGTAACAGAGTTGTATTGACAACAACACAGAGTTGTAGTTAATGTTGATGATGATGAGGAGGAGAAGGAGGATGTTTGTTTGTTTGGTAGGTTTTCTTCAACACATGGTTGCATTTTCTGCAAACTGCCAAGAATTTTGCCAAAACCATTCTCTTAAAGCATTTTCATCGATATCTGCCATATTATCAGACCAAACGAAGCAACCATCTTCGGCATCAAAATAATTGAAATTTTGCTGCTGATGGTGATGTTGGTGGTAGGGTGAGAGATTTAAATCCAGTGTTGTTTGTGTTTGATGGAATTGTGTGTGTTGACAATTGCGTCCATAAACACAATTCGTACAGGTATCCAAGGGAGTTTTATCTATGCTAGCTTTTCTGATAAATTCCAAAGGTTTTGTTGAAGTCTCTTGTTGTGAGGTTGTTTGTTGTTGCTGGGTTTGCCAATATTCCGCCAAAGGCAGTTTATGTGTTTGAATACTGCTGCTAATGCTGTCTTCTAATGCTGCTAAACTATCCTTATTTGAACTGTTATATTGGGAGGCATTGTTGAGATTTACATTGTTTGGTATGGAGCTGCTATTGTCACGTTTGCCATTTTTCGCCAAAGCTGATTTTCGCGACATTAACCGTAATATGGGTTTCCACATTTTTTTCAATTTAAACTTTTCATCTTCTGATGAGTGGGTGTTGATTTGTTTGGCGGCCGCATTTGAGGTGTTTACCGTTAAATTTGCCAAGTTCTTTGTATCCGTAAACATTTTGATTTGTTGTTATTGGTGAATTGGAAAATTCTAATATTCTTTTTGAAAGTTGTAGAATTTGCTAAATAAAAAAATTCTTTAATTCTTGTGTGTTGGAAAAAGTGTGTTAACGCTGTGAAAGTTTGTTATGAACTGATGCTGGTTTACTGAGCAGCACTTAGTTTTATATGAACGTCCGACTTCAGTCGATCAAAACATTGAGGAGATCGTATTATAACTCTCACATACACTCTACACGCACACTCAACGTAATTTATACACTTACACATAGGCACAGACATTCTCTGGGAAACAAAAAATTCACAGACTGACAGACAGACATACACACAAGAGTGCTGGCTGGCTGACTGACTAGCAGACTGCTGGTGCACATTGTGAGAAACAAACTGCACTTCCCATGCACATTCTAACAGGAATCGTTCGGTTTATTGTTATTGTTGTTTTTTTATTTTTGTTGTGTACATTTCCCATGATTTGGTTTGCCTCTGCTTATAACCATGCCTTTTTACCATACCATAGTACGAATATCATGATGAGTTTGCTGTGTTTGTTGTTGTTACTGAGGCGACTCAAATAACCTGTAAGGGCAATAACAACAACAACGATTGAGCAAGACAGCTATCCAGCAGTAAAAGCAACAAAGAATGAATGCAGGTAGCACACATCGATTGCTTGTCATCGTTCACAAACAGATTAACCAAACGGCAACAGCAACAACAACAACATTTTATAAATTTTTAAAGGCAGCAATGAACAAAAAAGATCCCATATACAGCAATCTTCTACGTAGTACAAGAGTCCCAAAAAAGTGTGGGAAACAGTTTTTATTTTTTCGTAGTTTGTTTCATTTTCGTTGTTGTTGTTTTGTACAAACTTACCTTCGTTCTGACAATGTTAAAATTATAAGGTTAACAACGATCAATAGCGTAGTTGGTAAAGGTGGTGCAACGTTGTAGGAATTTCATCAGATGGTGTAATGGAATGAAGTTTTTCTTTAAAGAGGTTAGTTATCTTTACAAAAGTTTGGTTAATACAACAGAACTTGTTGATTCGACATTGTTTTCATTCATTTTCCACGTTTAGGAATTCTATTTAGGTTCTAGTTTGCGAAATAAAGAGTAAGATCAAGATAAACTTTTAGGATCAGAGGTCTCCCATAGTGGATTAAATAGGTTGGGTTATATAGGATATTCTTGATTTTTTGGAAAATTCTTGAATGCCCTTTGATACCTTTTATTTTTCCCTAAATGTATGGTTCCAAAGAGAACCATTCAATTCATAGTTAGTATCTATCTATCTATCTATCTATCTATCTATCTATCTATCTATCTATCTATCTATCTATTTATCTATCTATCTACCTATCGATAGATAGATAGATAGATAGATAGATAGATAGATAGATAGATAGATAGATAGATAGATTCTTTTTTCTCACGCTCTGGTAATTAATAATTTCAAAATGGTTCCTTATATATAGTAATTAAGTAATCTAATCCTTGAATATTTAGAATCATTTAAAATACTCTTATATTGATCTTTGTTTGTCCATTACCAAAGACATTTATGAACTCATGATTCTAGAAGATCTTTTTTGGTCGTACAGCTCCTCCATCTATTACAATTCGTTTCTCATTTCCAAGGACTTAAGTCATGGGCTGGTCGAAATTTGAACATTCTCATTGAAATCGACTTTGTGTGGTTTGTACTCCACTACCAAGATTATTATGAAGTTCACGATTCTTTAATTTTTGTTCAAAATTTCCAGTTTTGTTTACCGACTATTCCTTGAGATCTTTTTTAAAGTGTTAAGCATATTTGAATATAACATCTTTTTAGCATTGTTACTGAAGTTATAATTGTACCTACACATATGTTGATGAAGAACTGAGAAAGTCGGCTCAGTTCTGTTTTTAAATATTGATCGATTATTTAAGCGTTAATACCCATACAAAGCCAACAGATCTTACTAGGTTAAAGAATATATAACACAAAAATTAACCTACATGTTAACACCCAAAAATAATTCCAAAACATTTTCACGAAATTCCTTCACCATTGCTAACACACCCTCCCCAAAAAGTCTACTTTACCACAACTCTGTTAAATAAAGATTAAATGACGTCACATTAACGAAATACTTGCAGGAAATGTATCGTATCCATATTATCAGAAAAAAGGTTATAAAATATAATAATAATATTAATACAGGGTCCAAAACAAAAGAGAAAATTAATCAGTATTGAGAAAAAATTTTCTCACATTTCTTAACGAGCAGCACAACATACTTACATACATGTGTATGTAAGGAGCCAATTGGAAAATGTTTTTTTGGGACAAATTAAGAAAATAAAGTATTAAACAGAACAATAGCTAGAAATGAACTAATTTCAATAATAAAGAAGATTAAGATACAAAGAAATTTATGTTATTTTAATTAAAAGATATGCAGGTATGTATATCAGTTCGTATATTGGTAGGTATTAAATTTCATTTTAAATTCAAAGCTCAAGTTAAGCACACCCTGTATAGTATGTTTTTAAGTTAATTTTAGCACGAAATAACAGGTGGGTGCACTCAGGCTAAAATTCATAATAATTCTATATACCTATTCTATCTCAGAATTTCTACTCCTTTCCGCTTTTTATAGCCAACATAACATGTCATTATTATCATCATAATCATTCTCTGCTGCAGCAGCAGCAAAATAATCTTCAGCTTCTTCCACAATATGGAGCTATACAACATCAACAAAATGCCAAAAAGGAAGTTTATAACTGTGGGAACCAAACATTAAATGAGGAGTAGCTAGCTGACTGAGTGACGGACGTAGTACTGCTTACTGACTACCTTAAGAATAATCTCAGCATTCAGTCTCATTCATATCCACCGTTGTTGTCGTACAAGTGCCGTTTATCAGCTGCGTAATACTGCGAACTACAGTAAGTGGCAGCAACAACAAATATCAACAACAATGCAAATATACTACCACGATTACTACACTACTTCGTCTCGATACTCGTTAACCAAGTTATACTTGTTTTTTCCCCCAAAAAATCTGAGAAAAAATTATATTTTTGTTTTGATTTTTTTACACAAACAACAAGTGGAAAAAACGCGGCGTTAAATATCCGGACTCGTGAAAGGACTGAAAAATACGAGGTCGATTTATAAATGTTTTTGGTAACCAATAAATTAAATCCCAAAAATGCAACGATGATTCATTTTCTTTAAATTAACATCGTTAAAGCAAAGATCGATCTTAGAGAAGAAGTCCTCATAGATCTCCCTAAATCTACGTTATAGTTTGATCAAATTTTCATTGAAGAGATCTTGCAGCGAATTTCCCAAACATTTTCTGAAACTGTGAACCAACCCAAATCTCTAACTTAATGATCAAAGATCTGTGAAAATCAGGAGTTTTGTGCAATAGAAAACTTGTTGATATCCTGATTTTTTAGATCTACGTTATAGTTTGATCAAATTTTTATTGAAGAGATCTTGCAGCAAATTACCCAAACATTCTCTGAAACAATAAACGATCAGTGAAAATATTTTTTTAAAAATATTATTTTTAATTTGTGCAATAGAAAACTTGTTAATCTCCCAAATTTTTTAGATCTACGTTTTAGTTTGATCAAATTTGCATTGAAGAGATCTTGCAGAAAATTACCCAAACATTCTCTGAAACGATAAACGATCAGTGAAAATAATTTCAATAGTTTTGTGAAATAGAAAACTTGTTGATCTTCCGAAACTTTTGAAGCTAGTGCATCTGTCTTATCAACGCAAATTAGGTATTTTTAATTTTTTCATAACTTGTTCTTAGACAAAGTTAACAGCTACACAAACACCATTGTAAGATCTTTTAAAGACTCGGGCATGTAATCTAACAAACCCTCGAAACTTTGCATTATTTTCAACGTTAGTTAAATACGAACTACATCAAAGATCTTATAAAACCTCTTCTGATCGACCTCGTTTATACAGACGATTAACTACTTACTCACACTTAAATTGAAATTACAATAATAATGCAAAGGGCTCATAAAATACAACAACAACAGCAACAGTAATAACAACAAACAAATATATGATCGTAAAAATATACATGTGCACGAGTAATTTTTTGAATTTCTTAAGACCAAATGAAAGCAGGTTGTTGTATAGATTTGTTTTTTTTTTCGTTTTCAATCCGTGGGAATAAGGATTTTCGAATAGTTCCCACGCAGCCAGGACTGCATACAAAACACATACAATAACACTAAAGACCAAAAGAACACATCATTACAATTCAAATCATGTTGTTGTCTTTTCTTTTAACACTCTTATCAGCTGTTCGTTTCTATGGTCTAAGATTTATTTTAAATTCTTTTACACACGCACACTTAATACACGTTACAAAACTCTATTAGACTCTAACGCCTAAGACCAGTAGATAAAGGTGATTGTTGTAAAAACATTAAGAACATTACAATATTTTGACAAAATTATGGTAGGCATAATATTTAGAATCCTGCTGTGAAGTTGGAGTGAGGCAGATAAAAAATCAATTAGGAATTTTGAGTTTTTTATCGTTTAGAAAAAATAAAAGTACTCCAAGAGTACGGTAATACACGAGCTGAAATTCTTAGAACTCAGTTAAGAAATTAGTTAACCAATTAGGCTATTGATTAACCAAGAATCCAAATAGAAAAGTAAATGGTTGATCAAAATTAGAACTGAACTAGAACTCAAATGAACTAGAAATGAATTAGAAGTGAACTAGAACTGAACTAGAAATGAATTAGAAGAAAACTAGAACTGAACTAGAAATGAATTAGAAGTGAACTAGAACTGAACTAGAACTAAACTAGAACTGAACTACTTAGAACTGAACTAGAACTGAACTAGAGCATAACTAGAACTGAACTAGAACATAACTAGAACTGAACTAGAACTGAACTAGAACTGAACTAGAACTGAACTAGAACTGAACTAAAACTGAACTAGAACTGAACTAGAACTGAACTAGAACTGAACTAGAA
>NC_060952.1:97644088-97645630 GCF_022045245.1 Lucilia cuprina | reverse complement strand
TTCAGTTCTAGTTCAGTTCTAGTTCAGTTCTAGTTCAGTTCTAGTTCAGTTCTAGTTCAGTTCTAGTTCAGTTCTAGTTCAGTTCTAGTTCAGTTGTAGTTCAGTTTTCTATATCAAGATCTTAAAATTTATTATAAAATCATGTTTTAACCTCAATAATTAAAAAACTATCTTAAACATAAAATTTTTAAAAACTTTTATTATTAAGTGGGTTACATGCCCAAACTCCACCTCATTTCATATTCCTGTAAAACTGTAAGAAAATAAAAACATTTTCACAAACAAGAATGGCACGAGTTTTTATACAAGTTAAGCTTTTAACTTCTGTGCCATGAGAAACTTTTCCTCTTTTTGCAAACATTTTTTGTGCATTTGCCTCATCGAATACCAATAATCATGTGGCTTGTGAAAAGTCATCTCATCATCGTCTACATCGTCAGCATTATCGGTGAAAACTGGTTTCATTTGGTGGTTTCTTTACTTTTTTTCAATAACTTTATACACAGTTAAAGTCCTCCATTTCCCATACGCCATGATTGCTGTTAAAGTAAGTACTTAAAGTTTTGGAAGTTATAGTGTGCCAAGACAATCATATAAACAAATTGAAGGCTTGTTGAGAGTGCAAGTTTGTATGTTGTCTGTCTTTGGTGGCCTGGCCTGGTCTGGCTTGTTGCTCTTAGCATCGTGTGGTTGAGGCCGGAGCCTTGGATGTGGTTGTGGTGTGTGTTTTGTTATTTTTTGTTTCTTGTATTTTTGAAAACTTTAGTTTATGGAACTGAAGTTGTAGCATAGTTTAATGTAGATATAAGCTAAACAATATGGACTAATGAACGTACTTTGCACACGCGGATATTTGGCACGAGCTATATACTCTACGTAAAAAGATCTAAAGAGCAAACAATCAACTAACCAACCAATCCAACAGTCCGCTAGCCAACCAGTCTTTCAAAGATACATTGAATGTTTCAGTTTTTTTTCGAGTAAATAGTATTGGAATGAATGGCTGTTTAATGTTATTTTTATTCTACAAAAAACAAGCAAGCTGCCTAGTGTAATACTTGTTTTGGCTTTTTCGATTTGTTTTTCTATTTTTTACAATTATTTTTTTAAGTTTTCACTTGAATTAGAGATTCTAATGGACATGTTTATAAAATATTTGAAATTTCAATAACAAATTACAATATATGTTCGATTGTGCGCGTAATGATTGAAATAAAATTTCTCCAGAAGTGTTATTTTCCTAGTTTGGTAGGCATTGTGCTTAAAGTTTCTGGGAAAATTGTTTAATATTTGGAATTGTTTAAAATTATGTTTCAAGTGGATTTAGAGATAAAAAGCAGATGATAGCTGAAATTGTCTAATATGTAATTGAAAGTTAGATATGTTAGTAATTATTGTGTTTTAGTAGAAGTTTTTAAATGTTTATATTAGATTTGTTCTAGTTCAGTTCTAGTTCAGTTCTAGTTCAGTTCTAGGTCAGTTCTAGTTCAGTTCTAGTTCAGTTCTAGTTCAGTTCTAGTTCAGTTCTAGTTCAGTTCTAGT
>NC_060952.1:97514275-97643988 GCF_022045245.1 Lucilia cuprina | reverse complement strand
AACTGAACTAGAACTGAACTAGAACTGAACTAGAACTGAACTAGAACTGAACTAGAACTGAACTAGAACTGAACTAGAACTGAACTAGAACTGAACTAGAATTGAATTGGAATTGAACTAGAATCCAGATCACAACCTAACATAAAAGAAAACTATAATTAAATTAAAACTGAGTGAACTAGAACTAAACTAAGAATAAAACTAACGTAAACTGAACTAGATCTTAACCAAAAATCAACCAAAACTAAACAGAACTAGAATTGAACTAGATCTAAATTAGATATATACTAGAACTAAAGGTGATATAAACTAGAACACGGCTAGTTATTTTTTAGAAATATCGGCTTGCTTTAGTATGTCGATTAGTGATGTTGATAGAGAAGAAAGGAAATCATTTTTAAATTCATTGATTTGATAAAGCTAAAACGGATATAAAATGTTATTTTGAAAATATACACCAAAAAGATTTTAAATTAAACAATTTAATTTACATTTTACTTTATTTCAACTTTAATGTACATTAATTTATTTACAAATACAAAAAACAATATTTATTTATATTTATATCTACCTCTCCATCGGCATGAAATACAATTCATCGATATTTTGCAAAATATTCATATGAAATTTTAGACATCATCATTGGCAATACCAATAATTTGTGATTTTTATCACTTTGATATTTAATATATTCAAAAAATGTTTTTCTTCATACTTTTGTGTTTCACATTTTTATATGTCCACATCGTAAATATATATTTTATTGTTGAAATCTAGATCTCAGTAAAAAAAACTTCAACAACAACAAAAAATTATGCATAAAAAGCACTTTTAATGCACAAAAATCATTCATTCATTTGTACATTCATTCCTTTACTGACTCGTTGGTTGGTGGTGATGGTGGTGGTGTTGCTAGCGATGATGATGGTGTTTGTATATTAATGTTGGAACATGTGCTGTAGCAAATTTTACACTATCATTATTTTATTATCGTCATAAGTATAGCACAGTGTGCAGCTTCGTATTGTAATAATCATTATCCATCCAACCGATCCATCGACATACATTCATACCACTGCTGATGCATACAGAAAGAACGAATAATGCATTCCTATACAGTTACTGAAATAAAACAACAACAAAATTGCAGATCAACACAGTATGGTGCTGAGGCAGGACTCAAAAGGAATGCAATGTTTTGGGGTAGTAGTATAAGGATCAACAATTTTATTAATGTTTTGAACGATTTTCCATAACTCAGAAAGAAGTACTTTTAAAAGAAGAAAAAGTATCTAGAGATTCTTTTGGTAATTGAGTAATCGATTTATACATATATAAAATGGATCACTTCATATATAGAATATAGTAATATTAAAAATGTAGGTTCTCTCTAGAAGGCGTTGAGACAGTTAGTTAGTTAGTTAGTTAATTTTCTAGTTCAGTTTTAGTTCACTTCTAGCTCAGTTCTAGTTCAGTTCTAGTTCAGTTCTAGTTCAGTTCTAGTTCAGTTCTAGTTCAGTTCTAGTTCAGTTCTAGTTCAGTTCTAGTTCAGTTCTAGTTCAGTTCTAGTTCAGTTCTAGTTCAGTTCTAGTTCAGTTTTAGTTCAGTTCTAGTTCAGTTCTAGTTCAGTTCTAGTTCAGTTCTAGTTCAGTTCTAGTTCAGTTCTAGTTCAGTTCTAGTTCAGTTCTAGTTCAGTTCTAGTTCAGTTCTAGTTCAGTTCTAGTTCAGTTCTAGTTCAGTTCTAGTTCACTTCTAGTTCAGTTCTAGTTCAGTTGAAGTTCAGTTTTAGCTCAGTTCTACTTTATTTTAAGTTCTACTTCAGTTCTAGTTTACTTCAACCTCAATCTTAGTTCAGTCCGATTTCAGTTCTAGACAGTTTACAGTTTGCAGTTCTGCACTCAAAGGACCAATAGCTAAAATCTCAATTTTAGTTTAAATTGTTTAAAAAAGATGAGTCCGTATCTTCGTCTAACAAATATTCTATACCATCAACAATTTTAACACATTTTTCAACGCATTTCAACGATAATTAATTTCCCACATAAAATTTCTACAATAGATCAATGAACTTAAACTTAAGTTAACTAAAGAAGTTTTTAGTTTTATTGACACTAATCAATTTATTTAATTTACCCCGACATTAACTTTTACCAAATTTTACCCACGGTTATTAGGTAAATCAAATCTTTTATTTACGGAAATAAACATAAAAAACATGCATAAAACCCAAAAAACAAATAACTACTTACAGCAGTATTAATAATTCTCTTCCTTTTCTATATCCGAAAAAAATGACTTAAACAGCTTTCAAGTCGAGTATGTTAATTCATTTCCAATTTGTTTACTTATTAACATTTATATTAAAACCGTCTTAAAAGCCATGAGAACTTACGAATTTTTATTGTCATTTAAAGCAGTAGAAATAAATAATAAAAAGCGAAGCGTCAACAGGCGTATTAATTTACAAAACAACCAAATACTAACTATAGTACTATGTGTAGTATGTATTTACAAAAGAAAACCATAATTTGTTAATTACTATTGTAATGTTAATATCACGCAATCATTACACACATTTGTATATCTGTCCTTCTCTCTGTTGGTAAACAGTTTTTTGTGTATTAGTTGCTGTTGTTTTGCTTTGCTTTGGTTTTTTGTTGCTGCTTGTTTTTTGAGTAATCCATCGGATCGCATCGCATCACATCGCAATTCATCCATCCGTCTATCGTGTGGGAAACACACGACAAATCTGTTTCCCACGGTCTTGTATATTGCGTACTTAGTTTACAAAGAAATATACGAATGGATATAAAAAAAACAACAAAAAAAATCGTATAAAAAACGAAATAAAATAAAAAACATACGACAGCGGCCGCAGAGAACTGTCATCATTGACAATAAACAAGACATGCCCAGCTTTGATGAGTATACGGTTTTTGTTTTTTTTTTTGTGGTGCGATCAATGGCCAACTGTGAGTAAGAGAGGCGGGAGAGAGATGCCACATTGTGATTAATCTAGTTTTTAACTTGTTTCTTCTACTCGGCATAATGGAAGTGATTACTTTTTAATAGATTTGTAGGTTATGATATGAGGTTATGAGAGAAGTTAGCTGCAACTTATAGAAACTAAAAAATTTTCTCAGTTAAGAACTAGGGTTCTATAGTTGAAACGAAAAGTCGACTTTTCGACTTTTTGCATTTAGTTAAAAGTCAATTTTTTGACTTTTTGCATTTCATGAAAAGTCGATTTTTCGTCTTTTTCCCACTTCCCGACTTTTTTCGACTATTTTAGAGTTTTTGATTTTTTTTCCACTTTTTTAAAATTTTCGACTATTTTTCAAAATTTCGACTTTTTACAACTTCTCGACATTTTTCAACTATTTTAAAGCTTTTGGCTCTTTTTCCACTTTTTTAAAATTATCGACTATTTTTGACTTTTTTCTACTATTTTCAAGTTTTTGACTTCTTACGACTTTTCGACTTTTTTTTTAACTTTTCGACTTATCGACTTTTTTCAACTTTTCGACTTTTTCCGACATTTTTTGACTTTTTTAGTCGAATATACAACAGCTGATCTTGTTTTTATTCTAGAGAAATTATTTTTTTATTTAAATTTTATTTTATTAACATTTAAAAATTTCAAATCCTTGCATTAATTTTAAATCCCACTTACTGGCCACACTTTTTATTAAACTTATAGTGCATACACGAAGAAAAAAAGATCTATATGCTCTTATTGGCACAAGCGTAGCATTCGACGAAGCCAAAGTGCATACAATGATCGGTAGCAATGGGACTTCAATAAAGTAGTTGATTTGTGTATAGAGAGAAAAAAGAGAGAGATAATGAGTAATATTTATTGAACAGAGTTGCCATTAATTTATACATTATAGGTTTTTTAAAAAATGGACTTTAAGATTTATACCGAATTTCAATATATAAACAATAATGGTTGTTTCCTCGTTATGATATGAATTAGAATTGGTTAATATTATGAGTGTAAGTCCCCCGGGGGCATGTCACCTTTATATTATTACAATCCCAAGAAAACATTTCGCATCTCGTATAAGCGGTGGGAGTATACCAAAGTATACCAATCGGTTCAGAATCACTTTCTGAGTCGATTTAGCTATGTCCGTCTGTTTGTGTGTCCATGTAAACCTTGTGCGCACGCTACAGGTCGCAATTTTCAAGATAATTTGATGAAATTTGGCACATACTCTTCTTTTGGTTCAAGGACGAAAGCTATTGAAATCGGTCCATTATTTCTCCTAGCCCCCATACAACGGTACCCCCAGAATCGGGCCATTAGGCTCACAATTACGTTAAATGTTTTATAATGTCAACAAAAATCAACAAAAATTTGTTTTATAGAACTGTAAATGACAATATTAATTTTTATAAAGATCGAGCCTCATTTGACCCCATACAAACTCCACTTCAGAAAACGAGTTGAAGGTCAAAATTAACTTATAATTACTAATAAAACTATCAAAATCTACATAAATGACTTTGAGTAGACGTAAATTCATTTACCAAAATTTATAAGGATAGGCCCATATTTACCCCTTCTGCCCTATGAGTCCTCTTGTAGAAAATCTGTTTTTTGTCAACAATAAGTAAAAAATTTCACAATAAAAATAAATTAAATGGTTTATTTAAAAAAATTCACCATTTTAACATACTGACTGGTGTAGAGTATAATATGGTCGGCAATGTCCGACTATAAATTCATACTTGTTTTATATATCAAAACAGTTAGATAAGGATTAATGTAAACGGAATAATACTTGTTCCAACAACTTTAAATGTTATGAACTATTAGATGCCATAATTGAAAAAACTCTAATTCAACCCTTAGATGGACTATAAAATAAAATCAATGTTCTGGAATTTTCACTACACTTGTTCAGCCACCCTCCCAACTTCACAGCAACATGTGTTATACGGTTCAATAACCAAATAAATGCAATTCAGACAGCAACAAATTTCTTGGCAACCCTAGTGATATCTTTACCAATGGGAACAAACCAAATAAATATTTTCTTATTCAGTTTCTGTATGTCTGTTACGGTTCGCTTAATACATTTAAAAACACATTCAGATAGACTGAAAGACAACTAAACTGACAGACCGACCAACCGACGACCTGACAGCAACATTCATTCGTTCGTATCTATGGGTTCACAACAAACAAAACAACCAGCAACAGTGTGAGAAAATTTAAAAAAAACAAAAACAAAACATTTTAAACACAAATAGGAGAATTTTGAAAGCATAATATAAAAACTAAATAACCAACAAGATTAGGTCTCATTTCAAATACAAAACTCAAGCTTTAAACATCGTGCTGAAATCGATCGCAAAAAAACACACACACACACATTCGGGAAAAAAAACAACAATACGTCAAAATAAAAACTTTTTTTATAAAGATAAAAGTGTTAAAATTAAATATTAAAATAAAAAACTATTTAAAATAAATTATGGTCATGGAAATGTCCAAAACGTATCAGTATCGCAAGGTTATGAAACCTTTGCTCGAACGTAAAAGACGCGCTCGCATCAACAAGTGTTTAGACGATCTTAAGGATTTAATGGTGGAATGTTTAACCCAAGAGGGTGAACATGTTACGCGTTTAGAGAAAGCCGATATATTGGAATTAACTGTGGAGCATATGCGCAAATTGAAACAACGCGGTAATTTGGCTTTACGTACCACCACTCTTAATGCTCATGTCGAATCCTTTCGTTCGGGTTATGTACATGCTGCCGATCAAATTTCTCAAGTTTTACTACAACAATACATCGATGATGAGGTGAAGGGCAAGCTAATGAAATTTTTATCCTCGCGCCTTATGGATATGCAACATAATGTTTTAATACATTCCACAACCAATACATCCTCCTCCTCGCCAGCCATGCAAAAGACATTTTTCGATAATGTCATCTTTAGAGAACAAACCAATTCATTAGGAAATACAACAGCAACAACATCACCTAATTACAACCACACATCAGCTAAAACAAACCAAGTCATGGATAATAACATCACAAATGATTTAAAGGAAAACGATATGATTGATATCATAACAGTGGATAACAATTCCAATTCTATGGATACCAATTCAGTATTATCTAGTGATTCGAACAATTCTGAAACCGTTTGGCGACCTTGGCAAAAGGAATCTACAGAAATTTGCAAAATCTAAACTCTTAATGTTTGCTCCTTCATTTCTAAATATTTAATAATACTACTTAAAACTAAATTGTCTAAAATCGATATTAAATCGTAAAAACAACAACAGAATCTTTAGTCTTCCATCATTAAATTAATTTATGAGACACAACAATTCCTTGGCGCACCAGTGAAATTCTATACATTTGTGTAAATAACTAAATATAATAATATTAAAGCTGTGATATATTTAATTTATTTAATTAATAATACTACTTATTAGTAAACTACTTGAAAGATATTTTATTTATTTGGATTTCGCAAAAACCAAATCTTACTTGAATATTATTTATGTAATGAATTTTAAACTAGTATAAATAACAAAGATAATTATTATTTCTTGTAATTAAAAAAAAATACTTAAAACTTTAAGAAAATATGTGTTTTATTTAAATGAGGTGAAATATGGAAAGGATTGTCATATGGGTTGAATGAATATCGAATGAATGTGCTCTACGTGAACCACCGCCCCCCTTGTGCTTCTTACACGTCGGGTGCAATTTTCGAATTTGGGATCTCCGTGC
This sequence comes from Lucilia cuprina, assembly GCF_022045245.1. Lineage (NCBI taxonomy): Eukaryota > Metazoa > Arthropoda > Insecta > Diptera > Calliphoridae > Lucilia > Lucilia cuprina. The sequence continues at coordinate 97,637,226 of NC_060952.1, read as the reverse complement.
ACTTTGCTCAAGTACTTGAGTTATCTAATCACTGACCATTGCTTAACTTTCGAGATGCAAAAACATCACTTCCGTTTACAATCACGCAGGTGGGATGACATCTGTTAAGTCGGCAACAGTACCTAAAGACGTTTTTGGTAGACCGAACAAGGAATCCATCAAATAAGCCGAAGACTCTCCGAGAATACACTATGGTAAACCTGGTATGAACACAGTTTTCTCTGAACATACCAGGACAAGGAAGGCGAATTCAATGATATCACTTGTATAAGATACATTTCATTTATTATCTTTCAACTCAGCACACTTCCCATTTATCCGACACACTCATAGAGAATAACATTTGATAAACTCATTTTAGATATACGGCTTGGCAAGATCCGTATATCATTTCATTCATCCTGTATTATATACATGTAACACCAACTCATTTGTTTACCATGCATCAGTCTTTTAATCGCAACTCACTCGTCCCACAAATTTGGGTTTAAACCATCAACTGAATGATCCCATCTTGGTGTTATTGCAATTTCGGGGAAAAAAGTGCTACCAGTACCTCTAATAAACTGGTAATGTCATTTTCCTTGGATATCTCTTGGATTGATTTGACATGGGGTCGAACACTGGAACCACATAATCTGGTACAGAATTGATCGACTCTTTTTCAAATCATATCCAAGGTAAATTACATTGCCAGTTTATAGTCCCGGCAGCTTAGAGGTACCGGTGGCACCTTTTTTCCTCTATATTGCAACAACACCAAGATGGGGTCTTTTATCAAGTTAATATAGGGGAATGTGATATAGATTGAATCAAAAGAATAAGTTCCGGCAGCTTAGAGGTACTGGTGGCACCTTTTTTCCTCGATACTGCAACAACACCAAGATGGGGTCTTTTATCAAGTTAACATAGGGGAATGTGATATAGATTGAATCAAAAGAATAAGTTCGTATTAAATACGAGGAAGTAGTTGAAAATGTCCAAAGTTTTATCAGCATTTAAAACCTTAACTATAGGTTACCCGGTTCAGAGCAAAGAATAGTAACTGCTTCAAAAGTCATAGCCAATTTTCGAAAAAAATGCCTATTTTATCGAAAATATATATTTAAGACAAAGGCCTTATTAGGGGGTACAGTTTTATGGGACTAATAATGGACTAATTACAATCACTTTTTATTGCATTCGTGCTTGGACCACAAAGTTTCATCAAGTTAACTTGAAAATTGCGATCTATAGCGTGCGCACACATACATACGGACGAACGGACATAGCTAAATCGACTCATAAATAGATTAAGCCGATTGGTATGTATTAAGGTGGGTGAATGACCAATATTTTTGGTCAAACGCATAATACTCCCCCCCTCCCCCTTTAGGAATGTAGGATATAAAAATTGTAAACGAATTTTTGTTTTAATCCAGGATAAATTGTTTTAGTTCCACAAATATATCGAGCTAGATTATAGCTAGAACTCTTTCTACTTTGGCGTTGGGACCAATTATTTTTTGTTGTTTCGGAACTAGTATAGGTTTCTTTAAACTAATCCAATACCAATGAGGAACTAGTGCCAAAGAAATGGATTTTAGAAAACAACTTAGAAACAACAATGTAATCTGGAATAAGTCTAGACTATAATTCATATTTGTTAAAAAATACAAATTTGATGTTGAAATTCCCAATGTATGCAACTAAAATCTGTAAAAGTAGTTGCCCTCTGAAATTAGTTACATTCAATATTTCTCTAAAAAAACACCAACAATTACTGAGTCCTAAAAGTATGCTATAATAATGTATAATTAAAACTTCCTTTAGATAGACTTTGTTTTTATTTTAGTTCTGTTCAATTAGCAAAAGATGGGAGTTGATGTTAGAAGGATTAATCCTGAAACGATTTAGGTTGAATTTAAATCTTCCCAAAAAATTTTCTTTATATATTTCAAAATCGTATATGTATATCTATGTAATCAGAGAATAGATCATAAATTTGAAATATCCTAAAAGTATGCAAACAAACTATAATAAAACATTCTATTGCATGGAAAATCTTGATAACCATTGTAACTCCTTTTTAAACTGTTATAAACGGTTGTCAGATCTTACAACATTGGCAGTTAAATATTTAGAAAATGTCTAACAATCCTGTGAGCATACAATTATTGCTTTGAAATGTTATCAGAAAACGCATTGCTGACAAAATTGTAAGTTGAAACGGTTGTTAGATATTTTCTGTCATTATTGTAAGATTTGAAAATGTAAAATAATCATACGACCTTTAACAGTAGCTCGCCTCCTAGCGGCGTGAAAGCAAACTAATAATTCTAATTTGCCGCTTATAAGATTTCAAAATTTACTCACACTCTCCCGCTCTAGTCTACAGAATCAACAGCAATTCTAATAGGAATACAGGTTGAAGACTTTAGCAGGTAGAACTAAAACAACTTACTGAAATCAATATTTGGAACTGTTGATAAGAAAAACAACCCTCATTAAGTGAACCCAAGATAAGACAGTAGATAGTTAACAAGCAGAGTAACCTAACGAGATTTTTGACCTATGAACTCATTAACATTAAACTAATTTTATTTATGAATAAACAAATATTTGTTTTAGTAAAAATATTTGTTTTATCTATTTGTTTTTGAAACTTTCCATAGCTAAAAGTAAAAGTGTTTGTTAAAACGATAACTGAGGGAATTCCCAGGCCCAACCACTACTAACTAATGCAATAAATAGATAAAATAAGAAAACAATTTGACATTTTTGTTTGTAATAAATTGTTTATATTTTTTTGTTTTTGTTTTTTGTTTATAAATAATTATTTTTTTTAAGAACTAATTAAAAAATATCACAATTTTTATAAAGCTATTAAATACTAAAGTGTTGTGTTTTTCTAGTTAAATTTTCAATCTTTTTTCAGAAAATTAACAGAAACAGGAAGACAATGATTACAATGATGATTCACAGATGGTAAACTTCATATTTAAAGAAGCTGGAACTGCGCTGTTGAGTATTTTGTTGTTGTTGCTTGGAAGACATGTTAAAGCTAATGTATGCATGCAGGAATGTATTAGATCGTGGTGTGATGATCAGGCAAATAAATGTTTATTTAAGCTTGAGCCCAACGATCTTGCATAACAGCTAGTTGATTGTAGGTGGAACAATATAAAGGTTCAACCAAATCATTATCGGCAGCAATGTCTGAGGTGGCAGTCCAGAAGAAGGTACCATGTTCGGTGCGTACAAAGTGTACGGGAACGGTAGTGGTGATTTCACTGAAGTCAAAATCTTCTACTTCACAAGAGATGGCTTTAGCTGAGAGACGTTCATTGATGTCATTTTCGAATGATTCCAAAGAGGCACATTCCTCAACTTCAATGTTGGCATTGTGTGTATTTTCCAAAGATTCAAGTGATTCCATGGATTCAGCTTTCTTGGAGTTGACCAAATTTTGTAAAGTGATGAGTTTGGAGGATTTTTGATGTTTGAAGAGTTGCTTCAACAGCTTCTTGATGCTGTAGGAGACTTTTTTGGTATTTTTGATTTCCATTTTGTTGAATTGTTGTTGTTGGCTTGAGATTTCTACGCACATATTGAAAATTGAGTTTGTTTTGAAAAATTTGAAAGATAATTTATAAAATGTTGTGGTGGTTGTTCTTTACTGAACGAATGCTTGTAAGAGAATGATGTCTTATCCTTCGTTCACTCGCCCTTTTATACTCTAGCAGGTCTTTCGAAAAATACCAGCACACACAAGTAACTTATGTCCGTCCGCACACAAAGTGTGGGAACGTTAAGGATACGTTTTTCATACAAAAAAAAAAAAGAAATCCAAAACAAAAAAAGGGCAGGTGTGTTTTAAAATTTTTAAATTTCTTTAGGTTAAAAAGAGAAAGCAGGTTTATTGCTTGACTATTTGCACCTTAAGGACTTGTTTGAGAAATGCCATAAGGGATTCAAAACAAATATAAATTTTTATCCTTTGTAAGGATCGTGAGAAACGTACATTTCTTCATGTTCCCACACTCTGGTAGAAGGTTGTTTTTATATATATTACAAAAAGGGACTACGTTTTTTCCTTTTCAAGTGTATCCTTAATATACTTTGCTTTTCTTTAATGATCACTTTGGTTTTTAGTAGTAAATGTTGTTAAATGGGTAAGAGCTCTTATTTCACTGCTTATCTTTTTTAATTTTTATAATATTTGTTGTTGTTTAAGATTCCAATATACAATAAATTTTGAACTAAGAATATTGAACATTGAACACGTGTGCCTTAGGATCGTGGGAGAAAAAATTTTGTATGTTGAAGAATTTCAATTTCTTTTAATTCTTTCTTTTTTTTTGTAAAGAAATGTTCACGCTTCAAGCCGAGTTTAATAGAGGGAGGATAAATTGCTTTAGAAATTTTGAAATGCCTTTAGATATAAATACACACGTGTAATTTTTTTTCTTCTTTCCCAACAAATTTCAAACAATAAATTGTTGTTTTATTAGGACTCTTTCTATAGTTGTTGTTGTTTTCCAAATTAATATTCCTAAAGCATTTTTACAGCCTTTTCATTCAGAACGTGGGAACGTCGAGCTGAGAAACTCGACAAGAAGTTATACTTAATTGTGTTTTGGTATTGTCTTAACAATTTAAAACATGACTAATGTAAAGTAATATAATAAAAATTTGAAGGAAAGAAAAAAATATAATATTAAATATAATAATAAATAAAAAAAGGAAACAATGACAAACAACCATCAAATTATCGTTGTGGGAAAATAAAATTCAAAAAAAAAAAAAAACCAAAGCGAACCCAATTTGAAACAACTTAAAAAAAAGAAGTAGTAAGTGAGAGTAAATGTTGACAGAAAAGTGTGTTTAGAATGAGCTAAAAGTTAGTACATGGATCTCAACCATTCACGTGTTTGTAGTTGTTGTCTCTGCTGAGTTTTAACACAGTAATTGATCTTTTGATTAATACTAATAATAAAAAAAGAATCCAACAAACATAAAAAGTGTTTGAGAAGTACGTCCAACTTGCGCCACTTAATCGTTTGTTTTTACAACAGCATTCTTTTATTCATTAGATAGTTTTTGTTTTTTATTTCTTCTTTACAAAAGTCTTTCAGTTTTTTAAACAAGTATTGTGATTTTTTTTCTCTTTTTAATTACATTAGAAATCTTGGTTTTTTTCTTTGTACTTAGACGCTAGACAATGACTTTTTAATGATAATTAGACTGCAAATTGTAGCAATTTATTGATTTCTTATCTGTGGCAATAGACGGAGACAACAAAACCACACAAAAGTGACCTGCACACTTTTTACTCGCTGTCCATGAGTCATTTAAGTCACAAGTCTAGACACTTGCAGTTAGGAAGTTGTAATGATTATTTTCGTTTTAATCTATTTTTCTATTAATAGGGATTTAAATGACATATTTCTATCAATTCTAAGTCATAGTTTGGCCATTATGATATTAATGACTTTGGTAAAGTAATACGCTAGATTTTTATCCTTGACCTGTCTGCAGTCGTGCTAAATGTTTTTAGCTTGTTAATGGAATTTTAAGAAATTGTGACCACAAGTGCATTATTAACACTCCCTGTTCTTAATAAAAAAGAACTGATTATTTGCATTCGCTAATTTGTATCCTGTCATTAGTGCTTTGGATATTCAAGCTAATAACGTTGAACTTCAAGACTATGGTTTTTGTAATATTCGAAAGTTTTGCTAAAAACGCTATCAGTTAAAGTAGTCGTAACAAGATCATTGGCTACATTGCATGATCGTCAGGATCAAATAGAAATTATCATCGCAATCTAGATCTTTTCAAAGTCTCCTGATCAAGGTAAAAGATGTAAAACTTTATTAACTCTACCTCTTTATTAACTCTATTCTTAAGATTGGCATATTCTCTTAAAATAGTAAAGCTGAGGATCATTTAATTGTTTGAACCTGATCAAGGTGAAGGATGTGTATACATATATTTATTAACTCTATTCTTAGGATTGGCATATTTTCTTTAAAAATTGTAAAGCTGACTATCATTTAATTATTTGAAACCAAATACTAATGAATACTACAACAAATCCGAAGAAATACACCTAGGCTAATATCGGGCCTGTTGTGCACTTATTATCATAAAAAAGGAACTAAATGAAAAATTCCTGAACGTAATTCCTAAGAATCTTTCAATCAATATTAGTCAGGAAAGTTATTTCCGGAATAACATCACTTCCAAGATACTTGAATCTAACTTCGACGAATGCCTGGCAGTGGCAAAGAAAGTGCTCCAGAACTTCACTTTCCTCTCCAAATGATCTAATACGTCTGAATCCGCACGTCGAACTTTCCATAGATATGCAAGTAATACTGAGTGTCCACTCAGAATAACAACTTCAGACTTGCGAGGAGAGGAGATTTCTCGTCTTGATCTCGTTACTGTCACCCCATAGGATCTTCGTGGTGCTACCCACTTTTTCACACATAATTTTAGTTCAGCTTCTGTTGCGTCGAATGGGTTTGCATTTGTCAGGTTAACGAATAATAACATTGAATTTTTCTTAAACTAGAATCTTCTAAAGAAAAAGGCTTCAACTTATTATATCGAGAACGTAGTTCAAAAATTATCATAGCTGACATTGCCAAATTACTTCGGTACAACCATTTGGGTACTTCTCTTACAAAAAAGTAACTGCCAACTGAATGATCATTGCGATCAAATTAAAATCATTATTTCATAGATTTCCTTAAAGTGCCAAGATCAAAGTAAATCAATGATCATTTGCTTAAAAGTCGAGAATAGTAAATAAAATTGACAAAATAGATCAAAAATGGCAACTGATAATGCAAAAGAACATAATAGTCTTTCAATAGTTGTTCCTCCTACAAGAAAACTAGCTGCTACATATGATCGTTGCCATCAATTCAAAAAGATCATCACACAGAACTCCTGAAAGTTAATCGCTAAAAATGAAACTAAGGACTATTTAGTGAAATAAACCAATGTATAGTGCAGACACTGAAATGAATTCTTTAATTATTTCACTTGACACTTTCTCTTTCATGATCTAATTACAATAATAACTTTAGTAAAGCCTTGATCATTCTTTATTTTAATAAGTGGTAACGTAGAACAAACTCATGATCAATTGATCTATAGACAAGTATTAAGTTACAAGACTTTAACTAGAAATAAATATATCAAATGATCTATAGAAGAAATGAAAAAATTACGCTAGCACAGTTCACGATCAAGTGATCTATAAGACACAGATAAAGTTGTAAAAGTTTAACTAGAACGAAGTGGAATAGAATTGAATTTCTAACAGCTTTAGATAAACTAGTGGGAGTTTCATTCAGAAAACTAGAGCAATACAAAATAAATATAAATTAAACATAATTTTTTGAGTTCTTGAATTAAAACTCTGACCGCAAGAGCAGAGTTTTGATTCATTACAATCAGAATAAAAACAGATGATGTTGTATCAACATTTTCTTTGTGAGTTCAATTACGAACACAATTTTGAACGATCTTCTCTTTAATAAATGTTATCACAGTTTAACATCATGATCAAGATCATATAATATACAGATAAATTTGTAAAACTTAAACTAGAAAGAGTTAGAAAAGCTGTTCATTGAGCTTCATAATAACTTTATAATCAAAGTTTTTGAGTTATTGGATCTTAGATGAGGCTTAAACTCGTGAACTAAATAAACTGTAATAAGTAATAAAAACTAGAACTTCTAAATAACTACATCAGACCAACTTCATACGTATTTTGAAGTCTGAAATGTATGAAACATTAATTACCTATTCTCTACCAAGTCTTTGTGCCACAAAGAAAAAAGCTTGTACTTATTGGATCCTTAGGTTTGCATAGTATACTTTAGTATAGACTTGTTCCAAAAAATGAAAATTTCCAAAACATTGTGGTGACGGTAATACTGTTAAGCTGAATTTAAATAAATCGTGTTTTTACGGTCTAAAACACCACCAACTTGTATTCTAAAGGCTCTCTTTTTTTCAACAATTCACTAACAAATTTCTTAACACCTTGCAAATATAACAAAATCACAGTTTACTTTAACAGTTTCCTATTTAACACAGCTCACGTTTTTACAAAATTTCAAACATAATTTGAAAAAGGTTTGAAAACTCGAAATTTCCCAATAAGTTCACACCTTACACAGACCACCACCAACTAAACCCAATAACACCTTAAACTCACAGTTTTACTTCTTAAATTGTAGTCATGGTAAGCACATGTTGTAACAAGTTCTGACAAACACCAAACACTGTGTAAACCTTAAAGCAAATATTAAAGTTTCCCAAAAACCTTACAAGAATGTCCAAAAACTAACTGAGAAATTTCCAAACTAACCTTAAAAGTAATACAAATTTCCCCTTTTCTAACACTTTATGATGATAACAAAGCGTAGCACATGTTTTAGCATGCTCCAGACACTGACTTGGAAAGAATGAAACAATAATTGAATAACATGTTTTAGCAATTCCAAAATTCCAAACAACCTTAAACTACAATAACCAAAATTTCCCTTAATACAACGTTAGACCAACAGCAACTAAAACACAGTTTGACTACTCAGCATCTAACTAAACTTAGCACATGTTTAAGCATGTCCCAGACACTGACTAAAAATTGAATATAACCAAAAGTACAGAAAAGGCACGTTCTCTTTTACTGCTTCTAAAAACAAAACCAAAATTAATATATTTTTCCCAAACACTGACCAGACTAAACAAAAAGTTGTGAAAAACAAAACAATTAAACTCCCACTTGCTGGTAGGAAAGAAAATTACCATTTAGAAAAACAGACACTAAGATAGAGAATTTCAACAAATTTCCCAATTTAAATAGAAACGACAGTTAGAAAAGTTCATGATCACTTGATGTTGAAACACGTTCTAGCAAAATTTAACACATGTTTTAAATTTATCCTACACTGACCAAACCTACAAGCCAAAATTTCCAAATACCACAACTAGATACTAATTCACAAGGATGACACGTACTCGTTACGTTTCTAAATAGAAACATATGGAAAGTTTAAATATAGTAAAACTACACTAACCTTAAAAACTAAACAGCAAAAAATTTCTCTAATTGTGGTCCTTTATGAATGACTAGGAGGTTATAATAACAAATAACAAGACATTTACACTTAGAATATAGATTTTCCGAGTCTTGTTTAAAGGATAATTGATCACATTAAACACGTGTTCTATTTAGAAGATGTCGTTTTTTGAAATTAAAGTTCTTATAAACATATGTGGTGGACGAATTCGTTAAAAAACATGAAATCTAAACCGTGACAAAAAATTGAAATTAAAGAATTGCAACGTCTGGAAACACTTGACTAGAGTGTTTTTTTTTTTTCAAATATTAGTAAATCGATCGATCTAGCACAAGTTAACTCCCCTTAATTGTAATGCGACTCTTTGGAGTATTAACACTTGGAAATTTTATTATTAAATGGGTTTGCTACGAAATTTGAGAACATGTTCCTTAACTAATAAATTCCACAATTTGTTGTTAGTTTTTTTCTGTTGGTTGGTAGGAAGTTTTGAATGCATTAAAACTTGTAGTCCTCTCTATTGGTTCCAAAGATAAAATAGATCCAAAGCTAAAGAAAACTCAGTGTTATAGAAAGACTAAACAGATCCAAAGCTAAAGATCAACCGAAAGTTTTTTCCCCAGGAAAGAACTATCGGCCACAGTCGAGCTGTTACAACAACAACAAAGCTAAAGATAACTCAGTGTTATAGAAAGACTAATTTTATTTTGGATTCAAATACTATAAAATAATATTAATTTCAAAAATGTCTGAATTTTTGATTAATCTCGATCAAATATTTTCTTAAGTTTCCAAAGACCTAATTCAATTGGAATTAGATTAGCACGATCATTCGGCATTCATTTGAGATCAAAATATAAAAAAGATAACCAAAAAAAAACTTATTGTAGTCAAAGCTTAACGAGGACATTGATCGTTTTTAATTTTAATAAACTAAAGAACAATTTAGTCTTATAACTAATTGATCTATGAAGAAAACTGATGAATTTCCAAGACTTTGATGGCAGAGAACTGGAATGTTCTATTTAGTGTCTTAAGATTTTAGAAAATGAGAATCATGTTTAATGATACATACATATAACACCGTTGATCGTTGCTTCAAGTGTTTTGAACTTGATTATTGAATAGGTCTTTGGCCTCTAGAAATTCATAATTTTGCATTTCTATGAACGAAATATAAGTTGGAATCATAACTCGTGGTTATTGTATTTCAAATTGGACGTTATAAGAAGCTACTTTTTGCAATGATATTTAATTAATATTGATCTTTTGTTAACCAACACTCAGAGAATATAACCTGAAAGCTTCATTGTGATGATGTTGGAAGAAGGAGTTACGATAATGATTGATATAGATATGTTCTTTGTCAAAATGTCGTGTTGGTTCAATAAATAGCGAAAAGATATCTGAGGTAATATCTGAATAATAAATATAAACATCACTATTAATACCAGGGAATTAATAGACCATGTAACAGTTTCATGCTCTTTGAGAACCGCTTTTTTAAATTTTCAACACTTTTTCAACATCGTTTAAAAAATTCTTGAGAATAAATAGGCAACAGGTTCATGACATCTATGATATCCCCTTTTGAATACTATCAACATATGAACTATTCTTCAAGAATCAAACAAGAATCAATATTTGAAACAAATATTAGTTCACTTAGACTTTCAGTTGTAAAAATTCACTCCATTGACTAAGCCAAATACCATCAGTATTCCCCTAATACATTCCAATTTCAAACGACATTCATTAGTTTATAAATCCTTCTAATTGACTGATTTCTAAGGATCTAAAGATTAATGAGACGATCGTCTACTTCGCCTTCTTTCATATGGTTAAAGATTAGAATCGTTCTGTGATCCATACTGTTAATTGGCTTTAACTCATACTTATATCTAAAGTTTATCCACCTTAGCTTTCAAAATGATACCGTTCTAAAGATCTATGATATTTCCAGAAGATTTCGCTTTGCATTGTCGTACCCAAAAAGTTATAACATCCATTCTGTAGATATCTTTCTACCACTCCAATGTCCATTTAAAAGATCTTTTCATGGCAAATGTTTTAATGTTAAGATCTCTTATCAAAAGTGAAAGATCTTTTCATAGAAAATATTTAAAAGTTAAGTTCTCTCATTAAAATTATTAGATCTACATCGCGTTCCTAGATTGATGACAGTAGACGAAAAATGTTTTCATCATCGATCGATGTAAATTTGATTTGGAATTGGTCAATAAGGTCCCTTAAAGGATTAGTACTCTCATCAAAAGTAAAAAATCTTCTTTGTATTATTATTACCGATCCTTTCAAAGCTAGTTGCCAGTCAGCTCAAAATATTTCCAGAAAATGGTCAATGTACATTTTTATTGAATTCATTCATAAGATATGTCAATATCAATGAAATTTTTTGTTCTTCAAGATCTTTTCAGTTGTGACTTCAAAATTTTAGATAACTTTAAATATTGTCACTTGAAGGTACACAAACAAACTAATTCCACTAGTTGAATTCCATTTTGTATTTAGTTTTCATTAAGAGGTTTCTTTAATTTTAGTTCTTAAGAATTGAAAACAAGATTTTTAACCTTAAAAATCCTTTCAATATCTTTTTGCTTTTAAGCCCTTAGATAAAAAATCTGTTAATTTAAACTAATTTCAACTAAAAAAAAACACTTAATCAGATTAAATTTCCATTAAAAAAAACTCCCCAAGGAACTTAAAATCGATTTCATTACAAATTTCCAGAAAAACACTAAATATTTCTTAACAAATTTATTTGTTATACTACACATACAGCAACTATTAAAAACTATAAACCCATGACATGCTTAAACATATTAAATAAGAATGAAAAAAAAAGAAAATAAATTAAAATACGTGCCATCAGCAGAATTACAATACAATAGCAAAGGGGGATCATGCGTGACATTTAAGCATAATATGATCCCTAAGATGCCGTAACAACTCCACACATTCTCCTACACTTGTTGTAATACAAACTTCATGTTGGTCTCTTGTTTTATTGTTATTCTTTCTTAAAATCTTGGTGGTGGCATAGTATTACATGTCAAATAACGAAGAAGACCAGCAAACCAATACCACCACCATCACAACTATTGACAATATCAACAACATTTCGGATCATTATCATCATCATCGATAGCAGCAAACACCACACGTGATTAATTCAAGGAATTACTTTGAAAAAAACAACAAACCCAAATAACAAATTTGAATATTGAAAACTGAAAATTGAAAATGATGTGTTAAATGAAACAATAGATTCTTTTGGGTAACGAGTACGAGTTAAAATAAACAATCAATTTTAACACTTGTGTGTATCAGCATTTTTTCGTTAAAAATAATACCAAAATATCACGGATATCACAACCTTGGTTAAAGGCATGGGAGAGTGAGATTCCATTAAACCTTAAAATACAAACAATTACTTACTTGTTTGAATTCAATTCAAAAAAAAGAAAAAAACTAAATAGTTGTGTACTTGTTGTCATTGTGAGATTTTCTCTTTTGTAAATCACACGTGCAGCAAAAATATTCGAATGTGCTAAAGAAAACCATACAGGATCGATCGTATAGTTTGCCTCCTAAAAACTACCCCCTGGTCAATAAAAAAAAATAATAATAATATTCCTTTTTTTGGTTTGTTTGTTCTGAATATTCCGTTACAAAACAACACGTGCAAACCACCCTTATTCACATACAAATAGGAACCTTTCATTATTGATTTAATCAAGGATTCTAAATTTATAACGTATTTTTAGGTGTATTAAATACAACCCCCTGTAGTGTTGATCGATTTGATTAGTCCCTTTTAAAAATGATGAGACAATAAAACAAGTGTTTAAGTAACGTTTATGGGTACGAAAAACCGTTTTAGTAACCAAAACCACCCTTAAACCACTTGCCGTTATTAGGTTAAATCAATTTTTTTTTTTTTTGAAATTTATAGTCATTGTCACTTCACTACCCTTATTATTGGGCATAATAATTCGTTTAGCTAACAAAATTCCTTTAGTTTTAAACAAGTGTAAAGGATCGTATTGTCTAGGAGTTTTAGGTAGGCGAATTTTTCTTGAAACAATTGCAAAATTTTTAATTAAAATTGTTCTAATTCTTTCGACCCCCAATATTTTTTTTCATTATTTATTTTAAAAGCAAAGATTCCATACAAATGTTTATCCTAACTGTTATTTACCTAATAAATGATCTTCACAATTGATCGCCATTTCCACTCAAACAAACACCTTACAATTCCTACATATCATTATCATTTCAAATCTCCTTAGAATTTTTTGAGATTTCAATCCAGACTTAACGTTTATTAAGTAGTTCAATAAGTTTTTCAATGGAGACATTGAAAGAATCTAACGGCACATTGCGATGATCAAGTTTTTCGCGACAACGATCTTCATAGAATAGATTTATAACCATTATATGAAAATATCATTTTATTTACAGTTAATACCATAGATCGACCAGTAGAAACAATTGTTTCTCTTTCTAATTCGCTTTTTATATTTAAACTTCTTCAGTAAACATTTTTATCAATCTAAGGATAAACTCGGTTTGGACATTTTTGAACTTAGTTTTCTTTGATGTCATTGAAAATTAGAACACTTAGAAAGAAACATTAGTTCACTAAGAATTACAGTTGAGACTCTCAAAGATTGCAACGACGATCTGCATTGATTCCCATTGATCATATGTATCACTATTAAATTCATTAAGAATTCATACCGTTGACTAAGTCAATCACCATCAGAATTCCCAATTTTCTCTCAATCACATTCCCATATCAATCTACATTCACTTGTACACGAATCTTTCCAAATCACTGTTTTCCAAGGAACATTTAAGTAAATTCAAACGATCATCTACTCCGCATTCTTTGATAGCGTTAAAAATTAGAATCGTTCTTTGATCTCAATTGTTTATCGCCTTTAACTCGTGCTAATATCTAGACTTTATCCATCGTCATTCCCAGGTTTAGGAAGCTTTTAAAATAACATTTTTCTAGAGAACTAGCGATGAACTAGGTTTAGATGATCATCAACATATCTTTCTTGAAGAAACAGTTACTTGTCGCCATAATCCCATTATAAAATCTAAACTTGTTCAATCGACATTCATTAATAAGCGATGTTGTTAGTGAATTGTCTACTTTCAAGGATCTTTAGATAAACTATACTTGGACGATCTACTCATCTTTCATTAATAGCGTTTAAGATTTAAAAATTTCATTAATCTTATTTCCACGCTTTGAATCACTTGTTCTCGAAGTTTTCGAATAACTGACAACTTTTTCAGGATCTAACGATGAATTAGAATGATCATCTTTTAAAAAGATTGCTTGAAATGAAAGGCGTTGTCATCAGGCATTAAGAGGTAAAAACTTTTAAGTTCCTTTTGAAGATCTGGCAAGCTGAGAATTTAGATTTTCATAGGATTAGTTGGATCCGATCTCACCCACTTTTTAATCCTATTTCTCTTCCGTTACTACTTTTCTCGGAATTTTAAAGATCCTAACATCAAACCCATTCCTGAAGAAATTCATCGAAACCACAACCCCCAGACTGATAGACTAGCACACTACCATCTAGCCTACCGGACACCCAGAGTATATTTTAAATTCACTAAACATTATGAATTGAACTTGCTATGATCCTTCCACGACATGTGTTAGATGTATACTTTTTATTGTGTGGAACATAATTCCTCCATTGTCACTATCCTTCTCAATATACATCATTCCTTAGATAACAAATTGAAACTTCCCAATGGTCTTATTTCACTTCCCCTATATTTTAATAAACTCTTATTGACAAAGTTTTTCCTCATTCAACACCAAATACAAAATTTTATTGAAGCCGAAGATTTTTATTAGATTTTACACATCAAATGATTCCTAGTATTGAAATAATTCTTAAAACTAATCGAAAAACAAATTCAAACTTTAAAAATAATAAATGATCCTTTTATGGTATATATAAACCCTTCACCGATTTAAGATTTCTAAAGCAATAATTTTGTTTGCTTCATTATTGAAAAGTACAGTCACCTCTCACCACAATGATACATTTCTCTATGTAAAAATCGTATTTTTCATCACAGTGTTGCAGCTCGTACATTTAACTGGGATCAGTTTTAAAAAACACACAAAAAATCTCCTAAAAATGCAACTCATTTTGTGTGGATCGTGTACAGCAATTTCAGTAGAGAACGTTTCAATACAAAGTATGTACAGTCAACAAACAATTAATTTGATTTCAAACCCACAAACAAGACAAGAAGATTCTAGAAAGTGAAATATTAGAAAGACAAGTGTTTTTACTCTTAACATTTTTAATGATATTTTAGAAAAATCTAGAAGACAGAGTAAGCAAAAGGCTGAAATTTTTGAAAAATTTTGGAAATAAAAATTCAGTTTTGTTTAAATTTGAAATTTGTTTTGTATTATTCTTTTGTTTTTTTTTTTTTCTTAAATCTACTTAAATTATTAACAATATAAAGCTTTTCAATTAGTTTTCTTTTGAATTACAAACAATTACAAATTACTTAAAACTTATTTATAAACTTAAATATAATAAAATATAACCTATCATTATAAAGCTGA
Source organism: Lucilia cuprina (assembly GCF_022045245.1). Classification (NCBI taxonomy): domain Eukaryota; kingdom Metazoa; phylum Arthropoda; class Insecta; order Diptera; family Calliphoridae; genus Lucilia; species Lucilia cuprina. The sequence goes on along the minus strand of NC_060952.1, from coordinate 97,621,497 downwards.
TCTATCACAGGAGTAACCCATAAAGAGTTGTAGTTAGGAAGACGATGATTGTGCATCGATTAAAGCTGAAGTTACAATTAACTAACTAAAATTGTATAGTTATTACGAAGACATTGAAGAATTACCAAGGACGCCACATAGTTTGATTGACAGCGGGTGAAGCTACTGATTGGCGATCTTCAGAATCACTGCAGTAACCAGAAGAAGCTGGACTTAAAGGAGCTTTGCTGCTAACTGATGAGTTTGAGCTGGGTAGTTGTGTATTGATTTGAGGCAATTGTTGTGTATGCAAAAGACGATTGAATTCTGAGCCCAAATGAGTCATAACAGCTTTGCCCATATTGACGCTCATACCGGGAGTACCAGCCATAACACGTGATACTTCATTGACAGCATTCATATAGCCATTACGGAAGGAATCCATGGGTGCAACAGCAATTTTTGAAATGGGTTGTATGGGTTTTTTGCATTCAACTTTCATAAATTCCAAAGCAGATTCCAGCATCTCAGCTTTGTCCATGCGTAAAATGGCATCGTTGCCTTGAAATTCAGCAATCAATTCTTTAAGAGTATCTAAGCACTTGTTCATGCGTGCACGACGCTGACGTTCCAACATGGGTTTTTTCACTTTCAAGTAGTGTTGAGTTTTTGAAACGAATTCTGTTTGAGGAGCCATTTTTGTTGTGTGTAAGTAAAAAAATATTATCTTGAGATGTTGTTATGAGGAAAGAAGTTATGAGAATGATGCTGAACTGCTGAGAGTCTGAGGCTTTTATACCTCTGCAGCTCACAGTCTCCGGGAGAGAAAAAAGCAGGTTTTAAGGATAAGATTTTTGTTTATCTTTCTTTATTGTGCCAAAGGAAACTCAAAGTGTGGGAACGAAATTTTGTTCGTTTTCTAGTTTGTATTGTTATAGAACGCAGGTAGTTTTAAAACAATCTGTGTTAAATGCTAGAGAAATGTCTTAAAAGAAAATTTGTTATCCTTTTGTTCAATAATAAATTACTAACTATTATTCAATTCTATGGGAAAATTTTCGAAATGAAATTTAGTTTAACGTTTGAAAAAAAGGATGTCTAAGAAAATTGGCCGTTACTTTTGTATGAAAGGAAATTATGTCTTAAGGTTTGTAATCAGAAATTTTCTTACAAAAATCCTGTCATAACACAAATTCAATAACTATGCGCTGTGCTGCATAGTTATTTCTGAGCCAACATTTTGTGGCAGTTTATGAATATAAATATATTGTCTGTCTGTCTTCTGGCCTCTCCTCTCATATTAGTGTATGTCAGTTTAGATTACCATTAACAGATTGCAGTAGAGTTGTACTTACAGTTGTTGTTTTTGTTGATATCGTATCTTATGGTCGTATGGTATGATAGCCATACAACATACTTAAGTTTATGTCCGTCCGTCTGTCTGTCTTTCCTTTAGTTGGTTGGTTTTCAAAATCGTGAGAACCAATTTTGTCGTGCGTTTCCCACGCGATGAGAACACCTGCCTTTATTTTTTTTCTTACTTATGCTTCATTCCTGCTGCAACTCTTATTAGAGCTTCATAAAATATAAATATTCGTACGAATATGTGGCTTATTGATGGTGATGATGGTGGTGGTTAGTTAGCTTGATGCTTTTTTTTCTGTTGCCTCTACTTTGTGTGCATTCAGACACGAGCTTAACCCAAAGTTGTTGTATGGCGTGTGCATAATAAACTACTACATTACGCGTATTCTATAGATACTTTTTCTCTTTCTCTCTTTCCACACAATTCTAAAGTTTTATTATTTCTCTGCCTTTCAAACCAACTCTTTTAACAACTTATACCAAAAAGCCACATCCATACACACAAGTAAATGTATAATAAAACTTGATGTCTGGAATATTAATTCAAGAAAACTTCAGTGTTATGAGTACTTTAAACGAATAGAAAGAAATTTAAACTTTATAATAAAGTTATGTATGTCTGGCTAAGTTTAAACAACGTGTACAAGTCTTCCTTTAATATGTGAAAGAAATCAAATAAGAATCTTACAAGTACTCAATGTATGCACAGCACGCTTGTAGCCGTAAGTCAGACACTCTCTTTATTATTAATTTACTCAGTTGCTAACGCTCACACGTTCAACAACATAACAAGCATGCACCATGCACACTCTCATTTATAGTTATAGGGGTTGCTATGGAAAATCCAATCAACTTGGCCGGCTATATAAACCGGCTGCACAACTAACCTGCATTCATTCTCACTACAAACATCATCTAGTAAACAACTAGTAAAAAAAATAAAACTAAACTCACAAAAAATGGCACCTCAAATGGAATACGTCTCAAAAACCCAACACTACTTGAAAGTTAAGAAACCCATGTTGGAACGTCAACGTCGGGCACGCATGAACAAGTGTTTGGATCAACTTAAAGAATTGGTAGCTGAATTTCAAGGCAATGATGCCATCTTACGCATGGATAAAGCTGAGATGCTCGAATGTGCTTTGACTTTTATCAAAAAAGAAGTTAAGAAACCAATAGTACCCGCTGTCGTACCTATGGATTCATTCCGTCATGGTTTTATGAATGCCGTCAATGAAGTATCCCGTGTTATGGCCGCTACTCCTGGCATGAATGTACAATTGGGCAAATCTGTTATGATTCATTTGGGCGGTGAATACAATCGTTTATTGCAAACTTCAATTGAGCAACAGCAGCATCAGCATGAAATTCCCTGCTCTGCACCCATGAGTCCTGCTTCTTCGGGTTATCACAGTGATGAATGCGATGAAGATAGTTCTATGTCTTCACCAGCCGTTGCTGCTCCTGTATGGCGTCCTTGGTAGTTTGTTTTTCTTAACTACTTAAGGTTTAACAAAAATGCCTCAAGCTTTAATTGAAATCAACTCAACTGCGATATTTTCAAAACTGTGATAACCAATTTAGTTTTAAGTTAAAAAAATATAAATGAACTGATAGTTTAAACAAAAGCTTTAATAGATTTTAAGAAAACATATAAACAAAATATATTTTATTGAAAAAAGAAAAAAATTCCTGTCTTTTTATTTAAATTTCATAATTTTCAGATAAAGTTTTTCAATATACTGTTTAGAAACTTGAGCCATAAGACGATTCAATTGAAAAGCTCTAGTTAGACAATTAAGTGTTAAATCTCAATGTATTGACCAAAAGATACTACTGATCTCTTAGATTTTAATACGTTCAAATTCGACTTCACTTTACATGGTTAGAGGTAACAAAGTTTACACATATTAAATATTTGATGAAAAAGGCGCGACCGTTATCTTTGTATATATTTTTTTCATCTTACATGATAACTTTAAAAATATAATATTTTTTTATAAATATATATTTTTAAAGGAATCAAAATGTCGATTTTGTTTATATAATTGGACTATTTTAATTTTCAAAGGAGACAAAAACCGATTCCAATAACCTTGAAAAACTTGAATTATGAGGTAATGAATGTCTGCTGAGAGTTAGGGCCAAGAGATAGTGGAACGTTTTACATCCAAGACGAATATTTTTTATGTAAAAGACTAATTTTTGAAATGATTTCCAAATAAAAGTATAATTGATGTCTTTGTTTAGGTAATATGACATCGTTTAAATTTAGTATAACCTTTATCACCTAAATCGGCCGAAAAACCAAAAAATGTTGGTTTTGATATTGACCTTAAGATCTAATCATCAGATCATTAAATCTTAGCAATGCTTAGATTTAATGTCTAAAGATGATAAATTACAAATCTTTCGATCGAAAACCAAATGATTAGAGAAGATTCTCGACATTCTGAAATTGTATGGAAATTGAACCAAAATTATAAAAAAGCAATGAGATAGGGAGCGAAATGATAAACTTTTAACCTCTAATCGCTTTAAAAGAAGACAATGACATAACCCCGTTTACATAAGCAATATCGTAAAAACATTAGCGACTTTACTGATAAACAAGACCAATGAAAGTACCAATTACAGAAAACATTACTGAAATGTTCAATTTGGTCCGGTAGTTCTAAAAGCTCGTTCAAATGTTTCAATCTAAAAACCGCAATACATGGTTGTCAGATCTTACAACGTTGTCAGTAAAATGTTCAGAAAATGTCTAACAATAGTCTGAACTTAAAATTTTGTATTTGCAATGTTGTCAGAAAAAGCATTACCGACAATATTGCGAGACAAAATTTGTAAGTTGACAGTATTATTAGGCATTTTCTTTACATTTTACTGTCAACATTGTAAGACCTAACAACCGTGTATACATAGCATAATACTACGGAATCTAAATTAACGGATTAAATTTAAGAAATATTTTGCTTTTTATGGTTAAACGTTAGCGACTTTAAATGATTAACAAGACCAATGAAACTACCAATTATAGAAAATTTTACTGACATGTTCAATATGGTCCGGTAGTTCTAAAAGTTTGTTCAACTGTTTCAATCAAATTATATGAAGTCTAGAGTAACGGGTTCAAGTATGGTTCTATTAACTAACTTCTGACTTCTACAATCTAAAAAACATTTATTTAAAACTTAAGAATTTTAAATAAAAAGACAAAAATAAATTATGTTTTTATATTAAATATATTTAGTTTTTTTTCTTAAAATCTATTAAAGCTTTTGTTTATATTTTTTTTAACTTAAAACTAAATTGGTTATCACAGTTTTGAAAATATCGCAGTTGAGTTGATTTCAATAAAAGTATCAAGAATTTTAGTTAAACCTTAAGTAGTAACAAAAACAAACTACCAAGGACGCCATACAGGAGCAGCAACGACTGGTGAAGACATTAAACTATCTTCATCACATTCATCACTGTGATAACCCGAAGATGCAGGACTCATGGGAGCAGAACAGGAAATTTCTTGTTGTTGCTGCTGTTGTTCAGTTGAAGTTTGCAACAGACGATTGTATTCACCACCCAAGTGAATCATAACTGATTTGCCCAATTGTACATTCATGCCAGGAGTAGCGGCCATAACACGTGATACTTCATTGACGGCATTCATATAACCATGACGGAATGAATCCATAGGTATGACGGCGGGTACTTTTGGTTTCTTTACTTCTTTTTTGATAAAAGTCAAAGCACATTCGAGCATCTCAGCTTTATCCATGCGTAAGATGGCATCATTTCCTTGTAATTCAGCTACCAATTCTTTAAGTTGATCCAAACACTTGTTCATGCGTGCCCGACGTTGACGTTCCAACATGGGTTTCTTAACTTTCAAGTAGTGTTGGGTTTTTGAGACGTATTCCATTTGAGGTGCCATTTTTTGAGAGTGTATTTTTTGAATTTTTTGTTAGATGTTTACTAGATGATGGTTCTAGTGAGAATGAATGCAGGTTAGTTGTGCAGCCCGGTTTATATAGCCGGCCACTTTGAGAGAATTTTTCAAAACAACCCTTATAATGAGAGTGTGCTCGGTGTTTGCTTGGCATGTTGTCATATCGACAGTTAAAGTGCAAAATTGTCGTAAAAATGCACTTTTCTATCGACTGCTGCTTTTTTTAATTATAAATATTGTAACATTTTTATTCAAAATAAAAATTTTTTGTATTTTTAATAAATGGTTTTGGTGGTTCTGACAGATATTTTGTGTTGGGCTAGAGAACATACACGTTAGTGAAAGCGTAAAGAAAGTCCTTGTCTTTGGACTCAAGAGTGCTGTTCAATTATGAAGTACTAATATAATTCTAATTTGATTTTCTCAGTAAGCTAAAGAAATATTTCCGTTACTTTTACTTGGCTTGATTTTTTTCGTAAAATATATGGAAACAAAAGATCTCCTAATGTGATCAAGTTAAATTAGATCATTACAAATTCCTTAGCTTAATTCATTGATCTAATAGTTAGTTTCAAAGGAGATAATTACTCAAAGCACTTGCCCTGAAATAGGCTCCACCGTAAACCAGAGGTAAAACCTCTGAATTCATAATGACTATACAATCTTGATCCTCGCTATTTTCAAATAATTGCTATCACAGGAAGACTTCTTACACATATAGAATTTGAATCTGTAGATTCAGAGTTTATCAATTACAAACAAAATCTCCAAAAAGATAAAGTATTTCCGTAAAGAAAACTGGCATACAATTGATTAAAGTTCAGAAATGTTGTGAAAAAACTATTCCAAAGAGCGATATCTGTTACTACTTTGCTTTACTAGTCAAAGGATGTCGAATTGAGAAGCACTGAAAAGAGGAACAAACATATTTAGAGACATCGATCAATTGCTGTTACATTGAAGTTCTTAGTCAAGACTTTTAATTGTCCAAACCAACAAGAGTGTAACAATATCGTTCCGAAAGTTTTTCATGGAGTATAAAGAGAGTTTGGCAATTACAAAAACTAACTTCTTTAGAAATTGACTCGGGTCGAAGTTTGTGAAGTTTAAGTGATCTCTGATCTGTCCATTTATTTAACTGTGAAGCCAATGACGGGATTTCATTCAGATGTGTAAATAGTACTAGAATGATTGGAAAAAAGCCTTCGCCTTAATCCATTTTATAATAAACTCTCAATTTTTAAAATTTGGAGCACTTCTTTTCAAAAAAAATCACTGCAATCTCAATATAATGCTAACGGAAAGATCCAAGAATTAACACTGCAGCAGCATAAACAGTTTATTCTTCACTGATTCCATCATAGTAATAAACATCACCTTACTAGATAATTAACACCCTCCCCCAAAAACGCAGTTTTTTTCTATCGATAAAAATCAATTTAAAACATTCAGCAATTTGTAAAACTTAATACAACATTTTAATTTAAAATAATTACTCAAGGAAACCTCAACCACGTGCCTCGCAATAGCTAAAATTTTAATTTAATATTTTTTTGGAATATATGAACAAATTAGAGCGGTGGGTTGCCAAACGTGTGAGCGCGCCTCACACCATTTGAAGTTCACCCAAAAAAAGAAAAACAATCAAAAGAGAAAAGTGTGGCCCACACGTGACTGCATTAAAGTTTAAAGCAACGCGATGTATGAGTATTAAAATACGCAACAAACTATAGTCCACAAAGCCAAGCACCTGATACCACCACAGCAATCAATACAAAATTCATTCATGACTGGCCAACAACCTCTTCTCTGCCTCACTCACTAGCTTTGTATTTAAAATTTTTTATTAATTAATTACACATATTTGCAACAACTATTAAAAAAAATTATGTTGAAAAACACAACCACAGCGCATAACAAACAGAAGCAGAAACGTAAGCAACATCATACGACTGTTTCAATATAATGAATGTATTTCTTATTCTGCCCCGAATCTACTGCGAACAAGAACTGTGAACATCTGTCACCTCCACTTAAAGACCGTGGGATAAAAATATTCTCAACAAATTTACGTTACGATACAACGATTATTATTATTAAAGTATGATGATGATGATTCTTTCTACTCGTATACAACAAAAACACACTTCTTCTTACCATGGGAACTGCAACTGCTCATCAGTGGAATGAAAGAAAAAAAATTAAACATTTGTATATTGTGTGTGTTTTTATTGTGTACGCTCGAGTGTGCGACCGAACGAACGACAGACGTCGACATAGACTCTGTGTGTATTTTGTTTAAATAGCAGCAGGGTGTGGCAAGCAAGTAATAGGAGTAAAATTAAAGTAAACATAATGAAGTAGATAGAAACTATATAAAATAAGGAGTGAGTTAACACAATTTGTTAAATCAAATATTTGAAGTCGATTCTGTAGGAAAATGTGGATTCTTTTAAAACCATGTCTTGTTACTTTTCGGAATGTAGATTGTCATACAAGTGATTGACGATTAGAACTGGTTTGAAGAAACTAGCCTGCGACCAATATACGCCATTATATTGCTTCCGTTCTCATTGAATTGAATTTAACTACTTGAAGGCGAAACAAAGATCGATTCCCTATTGTTTAATTTATATTCCTATTCAAGACTCTTTCATAACTCTAATATTATGTGGTCAGATGTATTTGAAGGTGCATTCCTTTTCCAACCCGGCGAAAGGTTTTCTTGGAGTATATGATACTTAGGAAGACTTTGGTTAAACTATTGCTCAGGACTAAAAGAAATTGAAAGGTAAAACTCAGCATTCAAATTAATCAAATTGCATCAGAATAGCCTGGAAATGTTCAAACAATTGCAAAAATCCAATTTGATCCCGTAAGTCTGGGATTTACAAACTTCTTTAGAACATTACAAACTTGTCATTCAAATTTACCAGAAATTCGGTCGGGTTTAATTGGAAATAACAAAAAATTTAAACTGCTTATCATAGAAGCTCTACTTACATATCCAATTTGATCCTTTAGTTCCATAGTTTATTAATTACGAACAAAAACTTTATTGCTAATTGGAAGAAGTGTTCCATTGACTCTTACTAATACTGCGATTTGAAAAAAACGACTTTTAATAGTTTCTCGAACTAATAGCAATATATTTAATCTTAAGTCGAAGATTTGCCTTCTTTGGACTTTACTTTGCTGTAGAGCGCTTGACAATATTCAGATTATTTTGATTCGATTGCCTATCGAGATAAATTGTACAAGCCCCTAGGCGGCGAAAGTAATTTAATTGAAGATATCAATCATTCATCAGACTTCCTCAAGACTTTTCTTGTTTCCTATATTGTAAAGTCGGGGATTTTAAGATGGATTGTTAAGCGAGATTGATTTGCGGATTCCAAGAAGGTAGAAGAAATTGTAAGAAAGAAAACCTACTGTGGATATCTGGCTTTTGGCAGACAACCTGAATCCAACAATCAAACCTTGAAGAAACTAATACAATGAACTATATTCGCGTTGCTTTAGTCGAATTGTGAAACAAGATTGAATTAGATATCTGTCACTTTTCAGAACATATATTAGATATTTCGTATGCAGTATTTGACTGAAAATATAAACTTATGTCATCGACTGTAAAGGGTTTGTAAAAAGTTTTGAGAATCTGATTAAACTTGCAGCGAATACATTTAAACAAGAAACTATAATCCACTTAAATTTGTAAACAAAACTATGTCTATAGCGGATCAGAGGTTTTGATAAGGTCTCTCGTTCGAGATTCAATATTTTCTTCTTTGAACAAAAGCAAAAACCGCTGCACTAATTCATTTTATCACAGTCCTTAAATATTGTTTATGTGATATGATACGATTATAATGATGAGAAAGAAAAACCTAAGGGCTCAATACAGTAAACAATTGCCTTGCCAAAAATAGGGGTGAGGAGCGTGTATGTGTCTCTGGCATTGTGTAAGGACGTGTGTTCGAACGATGATTGCTTGATGGTTTTTTTGTTTTTCATCTAAAATATTTCATTAAACTAAATTGCAAAAAAAAAAATAACCAACGAAATACAATCATTCACTTAAAAACAAGTGCATGTTCATTAAAATCAAGCACGTGTAATACAACAAGAACGGCGGCCACAGCGACAAGTGCCGGCAATAATTGAAATAATTTTGTCAAAAGGATTTTGCACCACGCAGGCGCAAAAATATGTTCATAACAAGACAACCGTTATAAAAACCGCAAACCAACGAGGACAGGCCACAGTTCGAAATAAACTCGTAAAGTGAAAACATCTTAAATAAAATAACCAACAAAAATGTTTGCTGCTAAAATGGAGAAAATATCCGCTGAAAAAGAAAATCTACATTGCTGTTTAGTTAAGTTTAAATTTGCTGTGTGCAAAATCTTTAAGCAAATATTAAACAAGGATAGTAAACTAGCTGAAAACAACAACAATAACATCTTAGCAAATGATTTTCCTGATAATGAAAACAAGAACAACAAGGAATGTTCCTGTGACAATGAAATAGAACAAAACCAGGCCAACGAACGTCTTTTAAAAGCTTCACAGCAAAAACATCAGCCATATGTTCTGGCCATAGAGACTGCAGTTGGCTCATTTTATTGGGACTGGGAATGTGGCATGCAACGTGATAGCTTTGCTGATTTTAACTTCAATACACATTGAATGAAGGCATTATTCTACCAAGTACAAAGTACTCTACTTGCCAACAAGACACAAGTGTAAGTGTGTATTAAAGGTTCATTGAAGAAAAAGTGTTTAAACAGAAACAAAAACAGTAATCAAGAACAAAAACTCTAACCACAAGGACCCTTTTGCCGGTTTAATGTTTGGAAAAAAACAACAACTTAAAACGTAAACATTCATCGATTCAACGTTGTAAATGAATGAAAATGTGTGAATGAAAATGACTTTTAGCGTAAAAGTATGCAACAACAGGTTTTTTTTTAGCCAAAACAACCCATTCACTAGGCTGTGCAACAAACAGGGTACGCTGTGGTCATTCATAAATATGCTGCAATGAAGCCTGTAATGTGCCCAAGACGACATTTACGTGTAACGAGAATGGAGATAAAACTTAAAATAATATTACTAATGGAAAATTCTACACAAATTACATGGGAAAACATAAGGGAAAAATTTTAAGAATTTTAAATAAAATGTCTTTAAACATATTCAAGTGGAAAATTGTAAGACAACTGGAGAGTTTAATTTAACATTAAAGCTGATTATAAACTGATTAAAATGGTTTAATACGAATATCATATACACTTTGCGAAACTCGTTAGAACAAGAGAACAATTTTGCCCTTTTGAAACTTAATCTCTGTTTCTTATATTATGATCAAGTACCTGCCTATTTCTACACCAATTGCAGATGAATTGGAAAATGTAACGCTTTCAAAGATTAGAGTTAGCTGTATCGGGAAAGAACTTATCTTCAGAAGGAATTCATTTGACAACTGTAACTACAAACTATTTAACTCAAGATATTTGCAAATTTCCAACAAAAGGTTTTATATAGAATTGAATTTGCATATTTTATATCATTTAAATCAGTGATTTTGAAACTTAAATGGAATGTTAGATAATAAGAAGACTTAAATTTTATAAATTAAAAAATTTACCTTAAATGTTGTTATAATTTTGAACAAAAGTAAAGACACTAACCTGAAAATAATAAAAAAATAATAATTATTATTAAATTAAGGTTTAAAATCCTACTAAATAACATTTCAAATTTATAACTAAAGCTTTTTACAAATAAAAAAAACATATAAAATCAAGCCAAATTATTTAACTTTTTATTGAAATTGATAGAAATCCTAAAATTTCTTATTATTTAGATTTACGTCAACAAGACTCAGATTCAATTATTAAAAGAATTACACAGGTTAATCCTGAAAATGTAACAAAAAACTCTTAGTGTCCTAAAGTTTACATTTTATTTTATTACCTTTAGCTCCTTCAGATTATGGAACAGTAATTAAATTTTCAAATAGTTTGATGATGTGCTTATTTCTTTATCATTTCATCCAAAGAGATATTTCGTTTCATTAAATTCTCTCACATCTTCCTATCCAAGTCCAACTGCTTAACAAAGTTTTGCTTACATATAGGTTGTCAAAAAAAGCGTTACTTTGCAGGTTAAGTTTAACCAGAATGGATGTACAATTCAGTACAAAACCTAAGATTCAGTTGGGATAATGTCAAGACAATTGGAATCTCCAAGAAGTTAGTACTGCTAACAAACTCCCTGCATTTCTCATTCTCTTACTTTTATGAATATTTCAAATCCAGTAGCAGATGACTCAAATTCATCTTACGATTCGTACCGAGTCACAAGTTTCAATTACAGATCACTATTCTTTAACGTCTTTTCATGGATAACAATTCTACTTTTGCTGTAATAACTCAAGTTCATCTTACGATTCGTAACGAGTCACAAGTTTCAATTACAGATCACTATTCCTTAACGTCTTTTCCGTATAACAAGTCTGCTTTCGATCGGAGAGGCTTGTTGATGACATATATTTCCGAAGTGTATCAGCCAGTAGTCTATATCACATACTGATCTTCACACTAAATACTTCTCCAATAAACTTCAGTACGTTTCCGTTACAACATCATCATAATACTGCTCAAATTTGATACAACAGAATATGAGTTTTATTGACATGATTGATCCATTTTAATACCACAGGATTGCAAGTTTTATTTCGATATTGACATGATTATTGACATAACTGTTGATATGGAATGTTCAGGAATATTCGATCTGAGATATGTATATTCTTTAGCATAGAACGATGGATACAATAATGATAAAGTTTTCCTAGATTTATTATACCTACTTAAATGTTTCATTTCAAAAGACAGTAGCTTTCTCATTCATTACTTTGAATACCACAGGAGATAAGTGGTCATTAAAGAGCACTATGATCATTTCAACTTTCCAGACACAACATAGAAGTTTATAGTAAAAATTAAATCCTTTATTACAATAATAATTCTGATCACTTTGGACATATAACATATAAGTTGATATAACTGGATATGGAATTTTCAAGAATATTCAGTCTGAGATTTGTATAGCACAATTATGATATATAGTTTTTTATTATACTTCATTCATTATCTTTTCATATCTAGAATGTTCAGGAATATTCGTTTCAAGATTCTTATAGACTTTACCATAATATGGATACAATGAGATTTCCAAGATCTATCCCGTTTAAACGCTTCTTCTCAAAAAACAGTAGCTTCCTCAACCTAAGCACCTTAGATAATTTAGATCATATTTATTTAAATTTTTATTCCGTGTAAACCCTATTATCATAATTATGGTCCAATTTAATACATTGAAGATTTTTATAAAATCGAACCTTGTCTTTGTTAATTTCCATTGTTTTTCACTGCGTGTGTGTGTGTGTATGTGTCTGTCTCTCTAATCAAGTGTTAAACAATCAACTCTTCGCCCTATTAAATTAAGCCAATGTTGTGTTTATGATGTTCTTGCAACACGAGCGAATCACACACCAATTGTGTATATAAAACCCAACAAGAAAACTCGACAAAAACAAAAGCCAAATAAAAACAACAGCAACATAAAAAAAACTAAACAAAAACATTCACAACAACCTAAAATGACACCAACAGCTGCAACCAAGAAAATTTTCTCACACTCCGAACTCTCAATGAAAGCAGAAGATGTAGTAGAGTTGTTAATCAAGTCGTCGTTTAAACCATACATTTGTCAGTCAGTCAAACTCACAGTTGTTGTGTCTAGTGTAACTGTCAAACCTAAAGTCTGACTTAAGTTTGTAATGCTCAACAGAAGCAAAATTCAACGTTCAATATTTTTTTTTTTTTTTGAAGAAAGGGCAGGTGGTAGTTATTAGTATTTTACTTAATGTTGTTGTTTTTGTTGTTTCTGTTAAAACTACACTTTGTTTCAGTTGTGTTTTTAATCTTCTCACTCACTATTTGACACTGAGTGTGCCATCAGTGTTACAGTGGTTTGATTTGTAAAGAAATTGGTCAGAATTTCAGATCCAGTTCAAAAGATAGGGATTCGACTAACTTTAAGGTTAACCTTAAGATTACTTGTAAATAATAGCGACCCATGTTTATTAGAGCAGTAGATAGAACGAACAATATACATCCTAATACACATAATTTTAGCAGCTAACGTTTTGAACTGATCTAGTTATTTGTAATTCACTAAATAACCTTTTAACCACATAATTTCCCGCATTTCTTAAAATTTAACTCTGCAAATCTCCTCAGATCTGCAACACTTGCTTAAGTAACCGAAATTTCCTCATCAAGATCACGGCAAATGGTTCATTTTACTTCTCTATACTAAAAATTGTAGCAGAAGAAGTTTTGAACTAATCTACAAAATAACAACAAAAAATGCTGCCGATCTTTAAACTCAACTTCGAAAATTTCCAAATATCTGTAACACTTCCTTTATTAACCGAAATTTCCACATCAAGTTCGCAACATATGTGTTAATTGTGACATAAACTCCAAAAAATCCCTGCCATAACTTCTGTATGAACTTGTCATGTTTTTACCCACTGTACACACTGTGTATGTTGGTTGCACTATCAGTAACACAAAAAGGATACGACGATCCTAAAAGAAGAATGTGCTTCATTGCATATTAAAAACAACCCCATATGCACGAGATAAATAAAAATTGGAAATTGTGGGAAACTAACTGGCAAAGTGTTTCCCACGATTTGAAATTTTTATAATTTGCTACCTGTCTACCAACAACACAACCACCACCATCATCAACAGTACAATTAACATTAAAAAAACAAAAAACAAGCCTCAACTATAGCCAACTTGTAACGTACTTTTTCAACCCCTAAAATTTTGTTCAAACAACTAGAACTTGGATCCGTCAGTCTCTTTAAACAAAGTGTGCTCTCTATTGCAGCTCTCTTATGACGAAGAGAGCGTGCGTTGAGCACGAGTAAAATTTTTGTGTCCTGGGACACGTGTGGGTATATAAACGTGTCACACTCTGTGATGCAACATCATTCACTGTTCATACGTCTTAGTATCAACATCAGTACAACAAACGCTTTATATTTTTTATATTTCCAAATAATTGCAAAAAAGAAAACTTAACTTAAAAATGGCAACCAAATACGAAATGTCCAAAACTTATCAATACCGTAAAGTCATGAAACCTCTATTGGAACGTAAACGTCGTGCTCGCATCAACAAGTGCCTCGATGATTTGAAAGACTTGATGGCTGAATGTTTCCAAAGCAATGGCGAGAATAATGTTAAATTCGAAAAGGCTGATATTTTGGAAGTTACCGTTCAACACTTGCGCAAATTGAAGCAACAAAAAGAGCAAATTGCTCACAACAATGTAGCTGCTCAACAAAGTTTCCGTTCTGGTTATATACAAGCCGCCAATGAAGTATCACGCTGCATGGCTAGTTTACCCAAAGTGGATGTACAATTCGGTACTAAACTTATGACACATTTGGGATTACGTCTTAGCCAATTGGAAGCTCCCCAAGAAATTCCAACTGCTGTCAGTACTCCTCTAACCGTAACCTGCTCCACTCCTCATACTTCAACTGCCATGTATAGTCCAGTCTCCAGTGGTTATGCCAGCGATAGTGATTACTCACGTTCATCTCCCGCTCTTTCACAACCACAGGGTCTCTTGCAACAAGTCTCCAACAACAACAACAGCACACCAGTCTGGCGTCCTTGGTAAATTGTGGTCACATTAACACAATTATCCGTTATTGATAAAACAAACAAACAAATACCAGTAGTGCACTTGAGTTCTTCCATTATATTAACGATCTCGTTTAGTAAATAAGATTTTATTTTTATATTATTAATTTAATTTTTGTTAAACTATTGATAGGATTTTTTATTGTTTTTTTTTAATATTTTTTGTATGTAATAGCTTTACATAATCCAACTGTGATAGGGTAGCGATCTTTTTTTATATTACTTGTAATTATTCCACTCAATTTAAAATGATTAATTATATACAATTATATATATACATACTTGTGTATAAGAAAGAAAGAAAAAATTTTTACAAAATAATATAACTCATTTTATATATACAAAAACAAACACATAAATGGTCTTTATTATTACTAAACAGTTTTGCCTGGGACAGGAAATAAGAACTAGTTCTCAGTTCTTTTCAAAAACTGTAATTATCACAATTATGCCAAAGGATAATAATAATGATGGCATGTAATTACAATCTCATCAAAATAAATTGTACTCGTTTTTAACGACGAAAGATGAAAATCTATATTTAATTGGTATTGGTAAATTATTATTATTATTATTTTATGAGATGTAACGAAAGAGTTGCCAGGGATTTTTGTTTTAAAAAAAATTTGTTCTGGGATTTTTTCTAATAGTTTTTTTTCGAAAGATTTTTTTCTAATTGGATTAAAAAGTTGAAAATAAATTAAAAATATTCAATAAACATTTTTTTCTTTTCGAAAAAATTCCGTTATAAACAATCATTTGCAATAACATGATGAATCTTATATTTTGCATCGATTCTTTAATTCAAATGACCACAAGATCATTTGAAATCAAAGTGTTCTTCGATTACATTCAAATTTTCAATTACATTCTGCCTGAATTACTCCTAAAGCTGCAAACATTTTGAGTAACTATCGTCAGCAATGACAGTCTTCAGAAATTTCGATGCATTTCGACAAAAAACTTACATCGAATTCATAATTAAAGAACTACCCAGTAAAAACTTTCATTTAAAATTTACTTATACAATAGCATTTTAAGTCATTATTTTAAAGAGTTAAAAAGCTTATAAAATCTCTTTTCACTATTATTTCATTGGCATTGATGACAATGGATCCTAGTACTTCCACGCTCTCTTACAAATAAGGTTTTAAAGAAGTACTTGTTATTACGCTTACAAAGAAGTTGTTGAGTAAGTTGTTTTATTTCGAATTAAACAAACAGTCAGCGGAAATACGAATTAGAGAAATCGGTTTGTTAGTCAAATGTTCTACTCACAGGACCTATGCTAAAAGTCGTGATACACGGTTGTCAAATCTTACAACGTTGTCACTAAGACGTACACAAAATGTCTAATAATTGTCTGAACTTACAAATTTTCTTTTGCAAATGTTGTCAGAAAAAGCATTACCTAAAATACTACAAGACAAAATATGTAAGTTGACAGTATTATTAGACATTTTCTGCACATTTTACTGCCAACGTTGTCAGATCTAAAAATCGTGTATACATACATTTAGCTACTTTATAGTTTTACATACAAATTTAATTTGGTTTTGATTTTCTGTAAAACAACAATTGTCAATTAGAACTCAAATAAAATATGAAAACAAAATGAAAAAGCTGAAAATAAAGATTTTTTTATACTAGATTAAAAGAAAGTCGTTACTAGAGTACTTCTAAGCAATGCACACGATGAGTAGTTTTCATTGAAAAGTATAATGTTGAGTAAGTACAAATCATTACCAGATTTTGTTCTGGGTATTTTCCTACTTACGCCATAAAACACGAGCAAAATTTAAACTCATGTGGTCTAATATTACTGCATGCACTTTACAATTCGACAAATATCATATCATATAGGCTACTCACATAATAAAAGTTAATTAAACGAAAAAGACAAATATTGTAGATCAATCACAAGATCACAGACTGAGATTTCTTAAAGTAAGTCGCATCATCATTTACAATAACTCAATGATGCTTCGCAAATGAACTCAATCAAATTTCTTTTTGCAAAAACATATCTTAGAGACCATAGATATCTAGACCGCACAAATAACGGAAGTATAAACATTTCATGTACTTTCAGGGGAAAATTTGAATGGCAGACTCCAAAAATATATGGGGTACTTATCGGCCTATAGAAAACAAATCCATAAGAATTCATCATAATGACATCTTTATGTTTATAACAATTGAAATTAAACTCTTTTGAACTTTTAAAAAGTCACAAAAATAATAGAAGAGGTAAAAAGGAATTGATAGCAGGAATTTAAAGACTATAGTCAGATCAGATTTCAAAAATTATGAAATTTAAAAATCTATGTAAAATTTAAAAATCTATGTAAAAGATATTTTTTTTTTAATTTGATTTACATGCAAGATCTTAATGAATGCTTTAAAAGGATTTGACTAAATATTTCCCGAATTAAAAAAAAACCAACACTATTTTCTTTCAAACTTTAAAATCATATTAGAAAAAAGAATAGTTCATCTTACTGCCGGTCCACACTAGGAAACTTTTTTTGGGAAACTTTTGATTTTGCGTGAGAAACAAATAGAAAGAATATCATTCTTCTCTCTCGCGGTACGGAGTTTCTCGAACTCGGAAACTTGTTTTGTTCGTTATTCTTCTCATTCATACAACAACAAATCAATGCAATTAATACGTAGTTTCTGAAACAAAATTTTCTATGTGTGGACATTAAGGAAATTTCAAAAGAGAATTAAAAAAAAGTTTCTCAACAAAAGTTTCCTAGTGTGGACCAGGTCTTAGCAATTCTTGCATAGCTCTGCAATTTATTGTAAACTAAAAGAAAAAGCCGGCAGGGTTTTAACGTGGCAGTCATTCTTGAGTTCCGTTAGTGGAGATACGAATTTACGCCCATTAAATTTTGTTTTTACTTATCCGATTTTGCTGTATGTTTTCCAATTAATAATTGGAAGAACATATCACACATATCACAAGTGCTGGTCCATTTTCCTCAAAAAGAAACCAAACAATTTATTTTTTCGTCTGAAGTTGTTTCTCCTGCATCTCCATCCTTCGATCACATTCAGCTCAAGGCCTACAGGCATTAATCCGACGTGGTAGTTATTCACGAGTTATTCTAACTTAGTACTAAATATTATTATTAGAGTCAGGCTGGTCCCCAAAACACTCCAGTTTAATTGCTCTTATGCTAAGTTTTCCTCAAAAAGTCATCCTTAATTCAAAAGAAACGACCTTGTAAAGGTTATAGAAATATACTCAAACATGGTTGTGGATATCAGTTAAATTGATCTCATGCTATGTTTTCCTTAAAAAGTCATCTTTAAACCAGCAGAAAACAGTTTAAGAACGACCTTGTAAAGGTTATAGTAATATGCTCATACATGGTTGCGGATATCACCCTCGTAAACATTAAATATTGAAAGAACACAAAAGACACATTTTCAAACAAAGATATCCGAACTTTAAGTACGATCAATAATATAACAATGTATATTAATTAATTACTCCTTACCCAACACCCAACAATTGATCTTTCACCCCTCATTCGGCCCAAGTTTCAGCAACAAGTTTACCACATTATTAAAGGTATAAATCGATAAATTACTTTTAAATCAATACTTCATAAACCATTTTAATACAACAACATTGTTTTGGGCATACAAACCGTACCCCTCGACCTAAATCGTACATCAACGTAGTCAAATGTACTAGAATTTTAAATGGAAATTACTTCAGACACACTTAACACACGAGATTAACAAACAATTTACAGGCAATAAGAAGCCAACAAGCACGACCCATTAAAATGCAACATCAACAACAGCAGCAGCAACAGCAAAAAACAACAACTACAACAATAAAACACACGAATATAAAACAACTGCAACAACTAAACGAAAAAAGGACAATAAGGAATAATAATTAAATATATTTTTTCTCACGGTTCAGGACTACATGTATAAAAACGAAGGGAAGATAAAAACAATAAAAAAAAAACTATAGTAAAAACCAAACAATCAATGAATGACTGACTGTTTGGTATGAATGGATGGATGAATGGTTAGTTGTTGGTTGGTTACTTTAAAATCCTTGGCATACAAAAACAACAGCAGCAGCAACAAGCAATTCAACGCAAATATAAAAAAAACAATCAAGGTAAAATATACACACAAAGACAGACAGACACTTAATACACTTCTTAGCAAAGTGGTCAGAGGGAACTAACTATGGACAATCTGATTAACTAAACCAAACCAACATAACATACTAATACAGAACAGCAACAACAACAACAACTACAATTAAGAAGCAACAAGAAGAAATTTGATGATTCTGAACAGAATGATATCATGATCTTATTTATTCTACTTTTACTTCTACTTCAACTACTTACTCTGGCAAAAAAAAAAAAATATGTACGAAATAGTGACAGCTGCAAAATAATCCTTACAACAACACCAAAAGGAACAAACCAAGGAATGAACGAACAAACGCATGTGTTTGTCGTTTCAAATTGTCGAACAACAGAAAAACACCGTGTGAGAAACTTAGTTTCAGTAATGTTCCCACGGCCACGAGCCATAAGTTTTTTCATACAAAAAAAACAACAAAAACATCTTATAGTTAAATGTATTAAGGATGATGATTGCAGCTGCAGCTGCTCTTCATACACACACTCACAATAGATGGATAACTCAAAAAGGAAATACTCTTTTACAAACAATACAGCAACAATAATTGGGAGTAATACATATGAGGGTAAATGTACAGCAAGAGAGAGCAAAAAATAGTACATATATTTATAGGGAGGCTATACTTAAAATTTTAGTACTTTTTATTCTAATTTAAGGAGTTTGTTTCATAAAAAGTGCCAATTTAAAAAAAAAAGTACTTTTAGTTTGTTAAATAATATGAAGAATTTTATTATAAATACATTGGATAACTATAAATCTAGTTAAAAATTTACAAAAAAATACTTAAAGTACTACTTTGCTAAAAAAAAGGTACAAAATTTTCTTAGTAAAACAACATTTTAAACTTAAAGTACTTTATACGAAGTACACATAGAATTATCCGAAATCTAATTAACTATATTTCATACAGTTATTTTCAAAAAAGTACTTTTTCAGATCAACAATGAAATAGTACTATTTTCAAACCAAGTAGCAATTTACATCCCTTACACATAAAAACCTCGTAAGGTACTAAACAAAAACATGGTAAACATGAGTCTCTATATTTCCTTAAAGAGAGCAACCCCTGTCTCACCTAACAGGCGACAGAGTATAAAAGGACTTTGAGAAATTGAGTAGGACATCATTCACTAAACAACCATACAAGAGTAAACATCTCTTTATTTTAATTTTCTGCAAGTTTAACTCAAGGAATTTAAAAACAAACAACAACAACATGTCCAACATGGAATACGCAACAAAAACTGAAATCTACCAAAAAATCAAGAAACCTTTATTGGAACGTCAACGTCGTGCTCGCATCAACAAGTGTTTGGATGGCCTTAAGCAATTAATGGTCGATTTAAATGGCAATAGTAAAATTTTACGCATGGATAAGGCTGAAATGTTGGAAACCACCATTGTCTATCTGAGACAACATGTTAAACAACAAAAAATGCAAACTCAACAAATTCCCATGGATTCATTCCGCAACGGTTATATGAATGCTGTTAATGAAGTGTCACGTGTTTTGGCTTCAACTCCTGGTATGACTGTTGAAATGGGTAAATCTGTTATGACACATTTGGGTCGTTCCTACAATAGATTGCAACAAGAACATGAACAAAGAGAACAACCGCAGCAGCAACAACAACAAAAAATGCAACCTTTAACTATTGACTGTCCATTAAGTCCCGCTTCATCTGGTTATCACAGTGATGATAATAATTCACCCGCAGTATCCCCAGCAGCTACTCCCGCACCTGTATGGAGACCTTGGTAATCATATAAAAAACCAACTGCTTAAGAATTTTCTCAACTGAAAATCCTTTCTCAATTACTGTGATCTTCTTCATCAAGAAATAACAAAGAAAATCCTCAACTGTGATAAACTCAAACTGTGATACAAACAAAAAAAACCCTAGAATTAAATAAACAAAACAAAACATACAAAATAAATAATAATTATAATACAAAAACAAAAACTTTAGTTTTTTTTCTTTTATACATAAATATTATTTTTCTTAAGCATTTACAGTTATTAGTATTGTCACAAATTAACCAATTATAATCTGGTTAAGATTGTTATTGTATAATTAGGCAGATTATAAGATCTGTTGCAAGGCAATGTAATAGGAAATGTCTTACATTAGTTTAAACAATTTTATATGACAATAACACTTCAAAACTTAATAAACAATTGTTTTATTTGACTTTAGATTCTAGATTAGAATAGAAGAAAAATGTATTATTCGTATTTTAAACGAAAAATATATCATCACCTACATAAAGAAGAGTTCAACTGTAAAAATATTCAAAATCTGTTATCCCACCAGGCATGGTTTTGAAATACCCCAAAAAAACACCGTAGAACTAGATTTGTATACCAGACATGGAAAATTTAAATTTTGTTAATTAATTTACTTTGTTGTGCATTAAAGTACTAAATTATTTGATTGCTTGACCAGGGATGGCATAATTAGTACGATGGTACTTTTTTAATACTATTTGATGTGCAAAAGTACCGTGATACTCCCGAGTCTTATTTGATACTTTCAGGGATACAAACTCAATATCTGATTATCGTTTAACCGGTAGTAAATCTGTCTGATAAAATAATTTTTATACCCACCATCAAAAAAGATGGTGTTTGTAACACATCGAAATATTGGTCATAGACCCATAAAAGTATATAAATTCTGGGTCCTTATTAAATTCTAAGACGATCTAGCCATGTCCGTCCGTCCGTCTGTCTGTTGAAATCATGAAAGGGACCACACGGGAAGAGCTAGATAGTTGAAATTTCGCATAATAATAGCGCCCATACAGAAAACAGCTTCAACGAGCGTAACTGCTTTAGCAGCACGAGTATAGCGATGAAATTCGACATGAAGAAGTTTCATATAAGTTAGACGCTTTTATAAGATTAATCAGCGCTGAGAACCAATATATTTTAGAAATTACAAACTTTTAGCAAAAAAAAATAATAATAATAATTTAGTACTTTGCGATCCAAAAAAAGTACCCTCTGCAATATTTTTTGATACTGAGACAAAATCTCTTTTTCCATCCCTGTGCTTGACTAAAGACTGAATATGGAATGGACTATAGACAAGATTAGAGACCAGGCACTCGACTGTAGCCTAGACTATATACAATTCTAGAGACCAATTAATAGACTAAACTATAGACAATACTATAGATTAAACAATAGACTATTTGGACTATTTATTAATAGTTTATAGGTTAGAAAAATTGCCAAAAATGTTGTGGAAGTATCGGGTCATATTACGATATTATAAAGTACTAAGGTACTTTAAGTTCATCCTTGTTGTATATACAATTTTTTAATTCTAAGATTTAACAAATAGCCCGATCATTGCAAAAATCGGTAGTGTCATTAAAAGTTATATAAAACTATGTTTTGCGAATAGCCCAAACGTTCTATTTGGGGGTACGGTTGTATGAGAGTTAGGCGAATAATGAACCATTTTATAGCGTTCGTCCTTGAGCCAAAAGAAGAATATGTGCCAAATTTCATCAAATTATCTAAAAAATTGCGACCTGCAGCGAGAGCACAAGGTTAACATGGACTCACAAACCGACGGACGTACAGACGGATATAGCTAAATCGACTCAGAAATTGATTCTGATCCAATTGGTATTCTTTAAGGTGGATACATCAGGTGGAACATCAGCACAAACGCATACTAACAGCCCCCCCCCCCCACTTTAGTGGTATATGGATTATTTTGGATCATTAGCGTCATTAGATGGGGTTAATTTAAGGACAATTATCATTTACGGTGGAAAGGACCTGTCTCGGGACTTACATATAATAGGCAATTAATAGTGTTTTTAGATTTAGAAAATACCAAATAACATCATTTACCTCTTATTCATACGAAGTCTGTCTGTCTGAATATTGCTGCTGCATTTTCAGCATCATATTTCTTTCTTCTTTTACAACCAACAAGCACTTTCCATTTCATATTACAAGGAATCATTTCTAATAATTTTTTATCAACATACCATTGTTTTGTTGTTATTATTACTGATGGTCGGAACAACGTGCAATCACTTGTACCTTCTCGGCCTTTTCCACATACAAACACTTTATATTATAGAGAGACACTAAAAACTATTAAGACTATTTTTGAGCACTAATTTACCAATTTCTTATTAGCAACAAAGTTTTGGATCTTTTCACTGGCGAAATCTTATGAGAATTTTGTTACATTTTGTGAAAACGGAAGAAAACATTTTTATTTATATTTTACAATATATTTCATATTTAATATAACACATACTTTAAATCGATGTAATTTATAACACAACATATACAGTTTAAACACGATTTTTTTGATTTTTTACAAAAGTACAAAAGTTTTTACACGAAAGAGTTTTTTAGCCGCGCAAAGTTAAAGAAACATAAAAGAGATGCCACACGTAAATAACATGTAGAATAACGAAAAGGTTGCCACAAGAACTATTTAAATGGTATCGTTAGCGATGAGTTATATGATATTGAAAACAATTATATAATTTTCAATAAAATTATATATTTTTTATAAAATTATTAATAAAAGATTATAATACTATTGTAGCATATTTGGATTCTTCCAATAAACTATCTTATTCTGCGATTTAATTAAAAACAATTTAAAATAACGTATTATAGAAATTCTGATAATACATTTTGATTAGGCAACTCTTCTAATACTACAAATTACAACCATGTATGCGATTTTTCTTTGTCTGATTGAAAAAATACAAAGAAAAATGAAACATAATTGGAAAACTGGAGTCAATTTTTTATTTCCTGACTAACAACAATATTTAAGAACTTATGAAATTAATTATATCAAATATAATTTTAGGTACCTATTTAAAAAAATATTTGACATTTACCTTATAAGTATACGAATGCAGCCGAGTTATTGCAATACGTTGTTGTTGTTGTTGGTGATCCAATCGGATACAACAAGCAAACACTTGTACAAACAAATGAACATTTTTTCTTTTGCACATAAATATAAACACAACAATTATCACAAACTTAAATTTTAAAAACATTTAATTTTTTTTACACTTTTTGCACTAATTCAACAATATAAATACTTTCTTATTGTCCTAACTCATATTTTTATTAGCAATAAAGTTGCTTGTGCCTTCAATGGGCAAATTCTAATAAGAATTTTGTAACAATTTGTTAACATAGAAGAAAATATTAACTTTTTAATTTGACAGTTATTTTATATCTAACATTACACACACACACTTTATACTTTGTGTATTTATAAACCAATATATTTACTCTAATTATAATTTATTTTATTTTTTATATATAA
This sequence comes from Lucilia cuprina, assembly GCF_022045245.1. Lineage (NCBI taxonomy): Eukaryota > Metazoa > Arthropoda > Insecta > Diptera > Calliphoridae > Lucilia > Lucilia cuprina. The sequence continues at coordinate 97,596,880 of NC_060952.1, read as the reverse complement.
ATGAAAATTTTCACACGAAAAAACTTTTTAAAGCGCGCAAACGAAAAGAACTGATTAATAAAAAAATAGAGAGGCCAGACATAATTTGTACATAGTTGAAGTTATGAAAAGGTTGCCACACGATGTATTTTAAAGTTATCGTTAGCGATGAGTTATTTGAAAATGTAAAAAGTTAACGCATTTTTTTAATTGCAGAACCTTCAGTAATATTGTTATTTTTTGTTCAATATATTAGAGAGAGAATATTTTTTTAATATATATATAATTTTGATTTTGTATGCGATTTATATTCAAAAAGAATAACTACCAAATAATACATTTTCTCAAACAATAGAGTTTTTTTAGTTTTTAGAAAGAAACAAATTGAAATTTTTATTAAAAATTAATATTTTTAAATACATACTAATTTTCTAATGAAGTTAGCAGTTCTGCTCAAAGAATTTTTCTCGATTAAAATAACTTTGATTTGACCCAAACTAGGAAGAATTTAAAGGTGAATTAAATTTTTATCAGCAAATTATAAACGAGAACAAATAAATTAAAAATTATTTCATTATTAAATTCATGTTAATATGATTTCTTTATATAAAACGTATTATACCCATAATTATAATTTAACTTTCAAAAAGTTAACCGTTCATTTGACTATCGATATCGATACGGCAGCTTTTATTTACTTGTACAAAACGCCCATCACTAGGTAACCCTGGAGCTGGAAAATACAACTCTGTAATAAAATGCCACAACATTTCAAATTTTTTCCTACTCCTCCTTTTTGTTGTGTTGTATATAACTTTGATTGTTGACCAGAAAAACTTCCAAAAATCCTTTAAAAGTACAAAAAATTAAATGCAAAACCTTAAGAAATGTCGGTAAATATCACAGTTAATGGAAAATTTGCCAATCATTGTCGTCCCTACTCCCTTCTGGACGATCCACAAGAAATTAGGAAGGCAGAGGAAAAAGAAAGAAGAAAGTTGCGTCTTTTGCAGGTTCAAGTCAAATATCTAAATACTTAGGAAGTTTTATTAAATTATAATTATTTCAAAGGTACGCGAGGAATCCAAGAAATTGGCCAAAAAGATACGTGATGAAGTCAACGAGGAGAAAAAGCGAGAATTGCAAAAATTACAGGCTATTAAGGAAAAAGAACTGGAATGTTGGCGCCAGCATGCTTTACAGCGTAAAGGTGAGGAGTACCGTGAAGCTATATTTCAAATTGGTACAGCTCATCATGCGGCCAAAAGAGAAAATGAACAAAGAGCTGATAAGCAAAAACAGCAAGGCACTTATAAGGATTTTAGAAAACAAATGGCCGCTAGAAAATCCCAACCAGGAAAAGTACAATTTAGTTGCCAAAAATCATGTATATGCCAACAAACGCATATTGCCAACAAACAATTTAAATGTACTTGCACCCAAACAGATGAAAACCATATAAGCGATGAGACTCACAAACGTAAAAGAGATTTAAGTTTTTCTTCCAGTGAATCGGAATGTGAAGATGAAGGCTATAAGGAACTAACTACTTTACCTCAAACATCATTTTCATTAAGTTCGACCTGTGATAGTACATCATCATCCCTAAGTAATACTCAAGCTACTCAAACTTCCATGTTTGTTCCTACAAAAAATAAATATTTAATTAAGACCCCAGCAGTATATTTAGATGTTGAAGTAGGCACCGATGATTCGGTTACTATAAGTGCTCCAACCGAAATGAAAGATAAGCATGCCGAATATAATAGACAATTTAGTAGTGTAATAAGAGTAAGTCCACGCAAGGGACACAAAGAAAAGGAAAATACCTGTGAAAATCCTTCTTTGCAACAATCAACAACTAACACTTTGTCTAGTGAATCAACAGCAAAGCAAGTGGATGTTAATAAAACTGTACAAGAAAGAGCTCAATTAAATAAAGCTACTGCATCAAAAGAGAAACGTTTTACCATCATTTCAGATCTAGTTAAAAAGCAACAGACAAATGAACCTTCAACAACAGATTTAAATCAAGGAACAGCATGTCCTCCTGTTTCACGGGCAACGTCTGCATCGGTAACTCCTCATTTATCACCGAAAAAACAAATAAGAGAAGTTTCCCAACGACAACCAATAGTACGACCTCAACCCCTGTCACCACGTAAAGCTAGTGCTACTTCAAAGTCTTCTAGAACTATAACTGATCATACACAACCGGCTACCTCTTTCACAGCAACGACTAAAAGCAATACTGCCATTGCAAGTGGCAGCAGTAGTTCCGGACGTGTGCAATTTTATGATTACAATAGTAAATTGGCAAAAGAGCGAGATCAGGCTCCAGCGTCAGTAAGTGTACAAAGACAACGAGATCAAACTCAACCCACAGCAATGGAACAAGCTGAACTGGAAAAGCAGAGAGAAAGAGAAAGACAGTTGGAGGCTTTGAAAAGATGGTAAGTAAAAAGAGAAGTAGTTGTAATTGATAGGTATTTAAAATTATTTGTTTTTCTAAAAACTAATATGAATCTTCTAAACAGCCAACAAATGGAAGAACGAGGTCAGAAAGCCTTGGAGCGTGAACAAGTAAGACGTGATTGCAATGAGTTGACGGAAAAATTAGAGGCTCTTACACGAGAATATCCCAATCAAGTGCCGACAAATGTAATAACTCGTAAACTAAATCTAATTATTTAAGATTATAAACATTTTATTCCTCTAAACTTACAGGAAAATCAATTGCATTTATTCGCTGATAAACAATTACGTAAAGAAGGTAAAATGAATATGGCAGTGGAAAAGTTACTGCAAAGACCTACAATAATAACATGTTCTGAACTAAATAATCCTGAACAAAATATTAACAAACCTAAATCAACTGCCACAGCAAATAAAGTGGTCAATGAATTAAATGTAGCTGCTCTTAACCATAAACATTTGCCGACAGATGATGTTTCCAGTGACAGTTGTTGCTCTATACTCTTGGGCTATGTAGATGATCAAAGTAGACTTGTTAAGCAGGATTTACAAAGCAATGAAGCTACACAAAGTGAAACTAAACAAAAAAGGCTACAAAATCTTTTAAAACGTTTAGATCAACTTCGCACTTCTTTGGTGGAAGAATTAAAAAATGAAAGTGAATCTAAAAAGTTAAGAAAGCAAGACGATAAAGCTAAACTTTCCTCGAAAGAGGAAAATCTTAGACAAGTTATCGATAGTATAAGTGAAATGCGTAAAGAGAGGGAACAGTTATTGACAAATGAAAAAGTTTCAGAAAGGAAACCTTTAAAAACAAGAGAAAAGGAATTACAAGCTAAAGAAGCCATATTAGAGCAGAAAGTAAGAGAGTTTTATGAATTACAAAAGCAACAAAATAAGTTAAATAATAACGACAATAAAAAAGATATAAAACGTGTTAAAAGTAAAGAAGAAAAGGAAGAAAACTCCTCTTCTTCGACTAAAGATAAAAGTGAAAATTCCCAAGAAAGTTCTAATAATAAAGAAAATGTTATATGTACTTCAGGAGAAAATCCTTTGGAAATTATTATAACCGTAAAAGGTGAAACTAAATGTGTTAAAATACCACAAAAACCTAAAAGAAAACTTTTAGCGAAGAAAAGTCCTAGCAAATTGTCCACTTTAATAAGAAGTCCTCAAACCAAAAAACATACTCCTAAAAAGAAAACTCCCTTAGCAAAGCCTTTAGGAGGGCAAGGAGTTTTAAGAAGACAAAATTCTTATGATTCTAATTCAACTTCTTATATGAGTTTACCATCAGAAATGCCCAACAAAATAGATGATTTAACTAAAGAAATAGCTAAAGAAAGACAAAAAACGAAAACGGCTAAAGAACTTCAAAAAAAGCAACCAACTGCTAGTCAGGATAAGACGGTAGAATCTGAAATTTCTTTAGAACCCTTTGATACGCCCAGATCTAATCAACCAGTAAGAATAAATCCCTTAATAGCTCAATATGTACAACGTTTACTGGGCATGTCGCGTAATGCAGTTGAAAAATTGGGTGTAAGCTCCTCAGAAATTGAAACTCCCGCTTCTAGCATTATTAATACAACAGGAAATATTACCAATTCTGATACCTTAATATCAGACGAGCGTCTTATTAGCATACACAATTTCATGGAAGAAAATAGAAGTTTTATTAAAGATCTCGAACAATCTATGAGAACACAAAATAATGTTTCTCTAGAGAATAGCATGAGAATGTTTGATGATATATGGCGTAAAAGATTGAAAGGTCAAAGTTCTGATAATAAAAATAAGAAAACTCAAGATAAAACCGAATGTAAAGAAAAAACAAAAACCGATAAATTGGCTAAAGACAGTAAAATTGAAGAAAAAACTAAAAAGTCTACAAAAGATAATATTAATCAGCAAAAAGGAAAATCTTTAGCCAGCAATAACAAAACTGTTGGCAGCAAATTATCATCTGAAAATTTGCTTAAAGATTTGGCTAAAAGTCTCTCTTCTCACTACTCAAGTGATGATAAAGAATCTTTGAAATCTTTGAAACTTCCACAGCGTTCCATACAAAAATCAGATAAAGCTATTGATGCTAGACTCTCAGCAGATTCCAGTAAAAATGAACCGGATTCCCAAATTGCTCGTTATGCTAAACTTACGGAAAATTGTACTCATCGTATAGCCGAATTAACGGAATTGATTAATCGTGTACGTGAAGAAAAACAGCGACTGTTAGAAGTCACCCTAAGTTCGGTCAGTGACAATGGTAGACAATCTACCGAATATCTTGAACTACCAGAAGGAAAATCTAGTACACGACAGGATCAAGAGGATCTAACCCGCGTTAGTTCCAGCTCTGAAGAGACCACACATAATAAGCAATCCCAAAGTTCGGATACTTTACATGAAATGCCGAAATTAACATCAGCCGATAAGAACAAACAAATCACGGCCAGTCGTGATAGTGGCATAGCCGAATCACGTCCCATTACAGCACTAGAGAATCGTATCGATCAGGAACCCATTTCACAAACATCTTCTGAAAGTACTATGCCACAACCTGTACGTAAATTGAAACCACCACCCACACTCAAACGTTTTAGTCCCCAATTGCCGGAGGAGGAATTAGCACATGAGTTATCTACCATTTTAGAGGTAGATACACCGGCTACATCACGTATCAATACAGCTGCTGGGCAATCGACAACTGATGATCGTGAAAATGCCTCGGATACAGCTTCTCAGCAGCCAGTAAAGTTTCCTACATTTGAACAATATATAAAGCAATTGGATTTGGATATAACTCAACTAAATCCGGAACAAAGTGTACTTTTACAACAGGAATTTACCACATTTTTGGAATGCCTACAACCAAATCGTTCGCCAGCAAGTAAGTTATTTTTCTAGAAATTTTAAACTTCACTTTTAACATTTTTATTCCACTCAGATACTCCACAATATACCGAGTTTCCCTCTATTTCCGCCTACATACAACATTTAACCGAAACAGATCATAATCTAGGTGAAACAATGGAAGAATCTTTAGCTCAATTGCGCATAAGTGGCATAAATCCTCGCATTTTTCCGGCAGTACGTGAGTATATGAAAAGCAATGTCAACAAATCGTCTCCAGAACAAGAACAACTATTGGATACTGAAAGTTTAGAAAATATTACCGAAGAACCTACAAGAACCAACACAGATGATACAGCTTCGCTAGACATAGAAGCAGAACTGAAAAGAAGAAAAATTTTAAAAAATTCATTTCGTTACAGTGAAACCAAAAAACAACAAATATTTTCTTCTACTGCCCATAAGGATGCAGCCTTTTTTCAAGAGATTGTGGCCACAGAAAGTGGTGTAGATAAATTATCTACATCGGGCAACACCAGTGATTTATTAGATGCAGATTTAAAAAGAACGGTACAACAATGGCCCGGGGAAGTAAGAAGAAAATCAAAAGAGATAAAAATTTTAAGTAGTACCACAACATCAACAAATGCTTCTGCCGTAGCTAATTCCGCTTTAAGGGTAAGTTTTTTTTTTTTGCTGAAATTAAGATTTTTTTCAAATGTAATGTTTTAATGTCTTTCTTAAAGGCGGCCTCTTTAGATGACAGCTCTAAGGACACGGGTAAAGCTTTAAATTTGCGTGATTTTCTAACACGAGAACTTTTAAAACATGCTAATATAACCGGTTCCAGCAGTGATGAAACTTTAAGTAGTCATTTTATACATTCCCTTATTGGTTCTCTAACGCCTCGTACCCCGGGTGCTGCTAGTAAATCGGGTGCTATGACTTTAGATCGTCAAAAGACTTCGACTCCGGTACCTATGCAATCATCGCAAACACATTCCTCTACCAGCAGTCGTTCTAATGGTTCAAGTCAATTGTTTTCCGGAGAAAGTCATTTATCTTCGGTACATTATCAGGATCGTTCGGTACGTTTTTTTACAAGTGATGGTGATAAAGCTGATCAAAGTTCTGGATAACGTTGGTTGGGCTGGTAATGAGGATATTTGTTTGTTGGTAGCTGATTTTTTTTTTGTTTAAAAAATGTTATTAAGAATTAGTTGCACGGTAGTTGGTAAGCGAAGAGTTTTTTTTCTGTAGTTAAATGATTTGAGGCAAAAATTAACAGAAATAAGGTTCTTTTTTCAAATAGTACACTTTTTTCAACTGTACATAATGTTGTTCAAAACAGACTTTTTTGTTCAGTAAGAGATTGAGATTTTGTGACTAGAAAGATATTTTTGATAAAAAAACATTTTGAAAAGTTCTTTTTTTTAGGAATTTTTAAAATTGTATCTATTTTATTTTTCAAAAAATCCTTTTAATAGAGAAATATTGGGAAACTTCTTTTTTTTAATAAAGTTTTCAATCATTTCTCTTTTTTTAGAAAATTTTTTACTAAAATTTTCGATTTTTTTTTAAATTTACTTTTTTACTAAAATTTTCGAAAATTTCTTTAAAAAAAAACTTTTTTACTAAAATTTTCGGAAATTTCTTTTAAAAAATACTTTTTTACTAAAATTTTCGGAAATTTCTTCTTTTTATAGAAAACTTGAAGAATTTCTATTTTTTTAGAATATTTTAGGAAATTTCTCTTCTTTTAGATATTTTTCTTTAATTTCTCTTTTTTTTAAAAAATTATTGAAAATATCTCTTTTTAGAAAAACATGTAAAATTTCTCTTTTTTTAAGAAAAATTTCAGATATTTCTAATTTTTTTGAAAAAATATCGAAAATTTTTCTTTTTTATAGAAAACATTCGAGAAATTCTCTTTAAAAAATTTTTTCAAGAATTTTTTCCTTTTAAATTTTTTTTAGAATTTCTCTTTTTATTTTAAATATTTTCGAAAATCTCTCTTCTTTTAGATATTTTTTTGGAAATTTCTCTTTTTTTAGAAAATTTTCGAAAATTTCTCTTTTTTTTTGTAAAAAATTATTGGAAATATCCCTTTAAAAAAAAATTGAAGTTCATCTCTTATTAGAAAATTTCACATTTTTTTTAGAAAAATTTGAAAAGTTTGCATTATTTTAAGTAATTTTACGAAATGGCTTTCTTTATTTAATTTTTAAATTGTTTTTTTTAAAGAAAATTCTTTTTTTATAAAAAAAATTTTCAAAAAATATTTATTGAAATTTTTGGAAAATTCTCTCTCAAACAGAACATTGATCTTTTTATTAAAAAAATCTAAATCGGAAAAATCTATTTTAAATAAACAATATTATAAAATTCCTTTTAATTAAACAATTTTTAGAAAAATTTCATTCAAACAAAGCATTTTTCGTTAATTCACTTCCAAAAAGAGAAAATTTCCGAAAAATTCTTTTTTGAATAGAAATTCCTTTTAGAAAAATTCTCTTTCAAACAGTGAATTTTTGGTTATTTCACTCCCAAAAAGAGAAAAATTCCAAAAAATTCTCTTTCGAATAGAAATTCTTTTTAGAAAATTTCTCATTCAAACAAAGCATTTTTCGTTAATTCACTCCCAAAAAGAGACAATTTCCGAAAAATTCTCTTTTGAATATAAATATAAAACCAGAATGAGACAATTTCCGAAAAATTCTCTTACGAATAGAAATTTTTTTTGAAAAAATTCTTATTCAAATAGAAAAATTTCCAATAATTTCACTTTTACCCCCTTATTCATAAACAGCATTTTATTTTATAAAAGGTTTATAAAACAAAATTTCCATACGAAATTTGATTTAATAATCGTTTATAAAATAAAAATTTGTTTATGAATATGAGGGTTAAAGTAAAATTTTCGAAAAATTATATTTTTGGATACAATTTTGTAAAAAATTATTTAAGAAATTATTCAACATAATTCTGTATTTGAAAAAAATTTCGAAAAAAAATTATTTTTATTAAATTTTCGAAAATATTTAAAAATTTATTTATCTTTCAAGAAGATTTTTGTATATTTAAAAAAACGTATGATTCTTCTTTCAAATCTAATTCAGTCAGGACCCGCAGTTTTCTTTCAATCTCTCTTTGAGTATTGCAATTATATTTAAAAACTCTTTAAAATGCACTATATATTTTTAAATTGAATCATTAAACTTAATTAAGTTTTCAAACAAAAGTTTGAAGATTTTATTTTAAATATTTATTTGTTGATATTTGGTTTTAAATGATGATTAAACATCATCAATGATTGTATGAGTTTTCTTTTTTTTTAATTTAATTTTGAACACGTTATTTAGTAATAACATAAAACTTATTTCATAATTATTATACATTCCCTTATGTTTTGAACTTATTTTAAAAGCAAAAAAATACTAGTAAACAATTATAAACCAATTAAATTTAAAAATACAAATTAAAATGTTGTTGAAAGTGTTTTAACATTATAAGAATATTTGATAATGATGTTATAAAAAATAATATACATATAAAACTTTCTTTTAATTAATGATTGTTATAAAAATATTCTTGTTTGAACTATTACTTTATTTATTATTAGTATTATTATTAAAATGGACATTTTAGGCTAAGTACCAGTATAATAGTAAAATAAATTCGCCATGTATTTAATGAAGCTTTTTTTTCTTATAAAAACATCTTTGGAGTATAAATGCTTCTGATAAGTACTTATATGTATATTAAGTACTTTATGTTACTTATTTACTAAGTACTTTTATAAGCTTTACTGGCCATCTTTTTAAGATTTTCAGCTTCATTGCCGGTAGCTTCAACCATTTGTCTTAAAGCTCCACTGGGATTTTTTAACAATAAATGAGGCACATCAAATTCTCGAGCACAACCATTGTCCATTACCAATATACGATCTGAATCCATGACGGTTTGCAAACGATGGGCAACGGTAAGTACTGTGCAATGTTTAAATTTAACACGTATAGCTCGTTGTATAAGAGCATCAGTTCTGGAAAAGATATTTGGAATTAAGTAAAAAAAAATTTTATAAATAATTCTTAATTACTTACTGTGGATCTACATTGGCTGTAGCTTCATCTAAAACTAAAATTTTATTATTGCGCAAAACAGCTCTGGCCAAACAGATTAGCTGACGTTGACCCACACTGAAATTACTGCCACGTTCGGTAACCATGAAATCCAGACCGGGTATTGCAGATTTTAATTCCACCTAAAACAGAAATATTCACAAATAATTTTACTGCCTTAATACAAAAAGAAACAAAATTACTAACATCTTCTAAAGCTTTCCATATATCTGCATCGGAATACTTTTCAAAAGGATCCAAATTATAACGTATAGTAGCCGAAAACAATACCGGATCTTGAGGTATAATAGAAATCTTCGAACGTAAAGATTCTAAAGTAATATCACCCGTATCTATGCCATCTATGATAATACCACCCTCTATGTAAGCCAAACGGAAAAGTACACCAATTAAAGATGATTTACCAGCACCCGTACGACCAACAATGCCCACTTTCCAGGCAGGTTGTATGATAATGTTTAAATCTTTTAAAACAGGTTCACCATTGGGATCATAACGACAATACATGTGACGAAATTCGACAAGACCATGAGTAGGCCAATTTGAGGGAGGCAGTTTTGTTACAGTACTTTCCTGTTCCAGATCAGTGTATTGTAGTACACGTTCTACACTGGTCATTTGTTGTAGAGATTCAGCCACTTGACGTACACCATATTGAACCATACCGGTGAGAATCATGGCCTGTGATATAGCCAAACCCATGTTACCGCTATAGGTTTCTGTAAAGGAGTTTAATTGAATTATTTCTTAAAAAATTACAAATTTTCCAATACTTACGTCCACTTAAAAGTATAAAACTAAAAGTAACCGAGGTTAAGAAACAACAGCTAACACAATCTAACCACAAACCCAAAGCTGTATTCGAAGCCATGGTCAATTGCCAAACACTGCTGTGAACATCTTGTAAATTGTCAAATTCTTTGGCAACAGTATCCTGTAAATTACGAGATCTAATCGTGGCTATACCCGATAATGTGGCCGATAAATGAGAAAATACAGGACTACGACCTAGAGAAAAGGAAAGATGTTTAATTTATTTATATTATATATATCAAACATAACACTTACATATTCCCTCCAGACGTTTAAGATCTTGTGAAGGTCTTAAATACACCTTCAATATCAACATATCAATAATGGCCACTATGAATATGGCCAATAATAAAATGGGATTAACTATACATATCACAATTAGGATGCCAAACATAACCAATGCTATTTGTATGAAATCCATCATAGCTTTTGGTAAAAATTCATCTATGGCACCCATATCTTTCGAGAAACGATTCAATATACGACCCGAAGGATTTTGATCAAAGAAACGCATGGTGGCATTAAGTATCGAACAGAACATGCGATCATGCAGCACTTTGGAAGCATGCATGCAGATTTTAAAGAATAGAAAGCCACGGAAAGTAGTCATCTGAAAGTTTTTTAAAATAAATATTAAAGTTATTTCAATTTTAACAAATTTGCTATGAAATTTTTGAAAAAATTCTCTTTAAACTTACCACCACAACAGCAATTATTAAAGCTCCATAAATATAAAGACACTCATAGGTTGTCAGAACGGTGGGCTGGTTTGTGGAACGTAAATATTCCTGTTGCGTCCAGATATTAACAAAAAAGTCCGAACCACTGCACACAAGTTGTGATGTTATCATAACAAAGACCATAAAACAAAAACCCATAAGAGAACAACCAGCATTGAAATATTCCTTCCAAACTCTACCACTAACACCACCCTCAGCTTGCTCTTCGGCAGCTTCCTTGGTATCAACTACTTCACGATCTAAACTATCCTGCAGGGATAGAAAAAAAAACAATAAACAACATTTCTATTTGTATAAAACCAACAAACTTACAGATTTCCTTGAAAACGAGCTTGTACTTGATCTGCGTATGGGCTGATAACCAGCATCATATTGCCCATCCATAAAGGGTATATCATCATCATCTTCATACGTCATTTGATCTTCCGAAGCAGAACTGCTGTCTCCCTTTGTCAGTTTAGGACGATCCAGTAATTTGGCAAAATCCAATTCACTAGAAATCAAATCGTTGTATGTACCCTGCCGAGAAATTTTACCATTTTCCATAATAACAATCCAATCGGCTTCGGTTAGAAAGTGCACTTGATGGGTAACCAAAATACGTGTAGCCTTTTCACCGGCTAAACGTCCCTTAGGACCAATAACTTCATCAAATAAATGACGACCCACATGGGCATCTACCGCACTTAAGGGATCATCCAATAGATAAACAGATGCTGGTTTATAAATAGCACGAGCCAAACTAATGCGAGCTCTTTGACCACCCGATAAAGAAGCTCCTCTTTCGCCCACTATGGTTTTATCACCATTTTGTAATTGTTCAAAATCGGTGGATAAGGCACAACATCTAGTGACGTCTCTATAACGTTTGCGATCATAATTTTCGCCAAATAAAATGTTATTACGCACGGTACCGGTAAAAAGCCAAGGTTCTTGGGCCGCATAAGATAAATCACCCTGAACCACTACTTCACCATCTGTTATGGGAAGTTCTCCCAAAATAAGTTGTATTATAGAACTCTAAGGAAATAAATTATTAACATTTTCTATCAATCATATTTGTTCACCACATACCTTTCCCGCTCCCACTGGCCCTATAACAGCACACAGTTGTCCTTTGGGTATAACTAAATTAATATCCTCCAACGTTTTATTAGGCTTCGCAAGATCCCAATTTGCGCCCACCTGTTTAAGTACCACAGCTTCTTTATCGCCCTCATTATTACTTTTATACGTAATAGCAGCCGGTTTATCATCACAACCTTCCTGCTGCAGATATGTTTGTATACGTGTTAGTGATACTAAAGCTTCAGCACCAAATGACACAGCCAATGGATACCAAATGGCGGCCACCAATTGTAAGATATTGTAATAACCTGCTGCCGAAAATACTATATCGGCGGAAATCATGTTTCCCATAAGAACAGCAGCAGCAATGGTAATATATAGCGTAGAACGTTCTGTAAAGACCATGGTACTTAAATAGAAACCACGCAAATAGGAAGCATAACGAATCTGTTTGATTTCTTTACGTCGAGCCTCTTTCACAACATTCTGAAATGGTTTCTCCCAGGCATACATTTTTATAACCTGTATACCTTGCACCAGCTCATTCATTATGCCCACTCTAGCATCGGTTCGTTCGGCTATTTTCATGCGCAATTTAGAGGCCAATTTACTGAGACCTGTCTGAACGGGTATAGTTTTTAGCAGTAATCCCACTACACCTACCACTGCAGCCAGACCAATTTTAAGTGATATTAAATAACAAATAAGAACAGCCTGTAAAGGCATAATCCATATCCAGTGCACAAAAATGAAACCATAATCCAAACGATTGACATCATTAGATAACAGATTGATGAGATAACCAGCCGGCGTTTGACCAGCAGCTTTCATGGAAAGACTGATTGTCTGTAGAACAATATTTTTAATTTATTATAAGCATTTTCTTGAAAATATGTATTTTTTTATCCAACCTTGCGATATATTAACGAACAACAGGCAATGCGCATGCGTGCACCCATTAATCTTTGCCTTAAATCCACATGATGTATTAGAAAACATCCCAGCAGTGTGGATAACACTAATATAGCACCCAAAGAGTTAACATCGTACCATATAGCTTGTATGCCATCTGTAAAACCTTCAGCAAATGTCTGATTACTAACTGGACCCAAAGTATTGCCGATTTCACTATTCGAAGGTTTTCCATTGATATCTAAAGCATTTAAACTGTCTAAGAATAGAAAAAAGGTAAAGATTTATTAAATTGTTTAATTTAATTGGTTTTTAAATAATTTCGAAATCGGAAAGATATTATTTTAATGCAGATTTTAAGATATTTTCAAATATTTGAAATTAATTTCGAAAGTTCGAAGTTGTGTTCGCTTAAAAATGTAAAAAGTATCTCTAAGCCTTGAGAATTCTTAAAAATGTAGTTTTACTTTAATTTGGGTCCCAATTTCTAACTTTAAAATTTTAAAATATTTGCGAATTTTAATATTTTTAATATTTATCAGTGTAGTTTAAAATTTCAAATTTTTGAAATTTCGAAATTAATTTCGAAAACTCGGACTTGATTTTAAACTATTTTTATAACTTTTAAAATTACGTCGAAAAGAAAAGGATTTAAAAAATATTTTGTTTCGTTTTATTTGAGTCCATTCTATTAAATGCATCAATTTTGAATAAAAATTTAGTTAAAAACGTAAATTTTTCATAAATTTTTAAGATATTTAAGAATATTCCAAAATTCGAATTTTCAAATTTTTTTTTAAAACTTTTAAAAATTTATATATTTCATCATAAGGATGCTTAAAAATATAATATTTGTTCAATTATTTATCAAGATTAAAAAAAATCATGTAGTTATACCTTACGGCTTCAGGAGAAGTGGAAGAGGAAGAGATATCTGCTATAAAACGAGTCGCCAATTGGCTGAGATATGAACAAATATCGGGTGATATATGCGGAAAGCAAAGCTGCGATAGGTTAACCGAACGATGCCGGGTATCCTTCAGTGTGTTAGCGAGACATTCTACAAAAACGCAAATATGGGTCCTTGGACATAGTAATTATAAGGGAAACTGGGGGGTTACTTTGTAACTTGATTCGAATGAAAAACATTTCGAATTTGTATGTTACATACATTTCAAAAACTTTTTCTTTCGAATCGAAATACGGAGTAACCCCCCTGTATAGCTGACGAACATGCCAGGGATGGTGCGATAAGAGGGGAATACGAAATCGACGCATTTACTGATATCTCTAAAGGTTCAAATCAGATGGTTCAGGAAAACCACCTGCCTCAATATGAGGTCAATTTGGCCTCTATACGATGCTCCCAAATCAAGGTTACTATAAAGCTTTCGCAGGGAACAGATAAGAATTCTGGTATCAGTCCTATTGACAGTGGCGCTAGGAGAATGGGTCTCGAATATAACGACTCTATAGTAGTTGTAATAATGAGGAGGAAGAATAAACAATACCTCACAATGCTTTGGCATTGCTGCTTTATCTTGTATGGATGAGCTATCTGAGATATGCCTAAAGAATATTCTAAATTCTGTAAATCAGATATTTTAAATCTTGAAGTAGAGAGTAAGAATCAAATGAACTCGTACCAGCACTAGAGTAACACAACGGGACTGCAATTAGGAGGAACCATGAGAGCCACTCATGATTGATTGAGTATCTACCCTCCTTATCTATACCTTACACCACTACAGAGGAGAGGGCATTATACCTTTGTGGTGAATCACTTTCATAGTCGATAGCTGATCTATGTAAACCTAGTGCGCAAGGTAATGATTTGGACCTAACGTTTTTGGCCTATAGACAAAGTCTTTTGTCGTTCTATTATTTCAATGGAATTGGGCCTTTTACGCCATAATTACGTCAAATATTCTACTATCACAAATAAATAACACTGGCTTAGCCCGCCTTAAACCCACTTGTGTCCTAATAAAATTCTGCACAACTAACTGACAAAAATAGAAAGAATTGCTTTGTTTAAACAAAATAAACTTTTTGCTGATTTACAGAAAACTAACGAGTTTTCAATTTAAATGTAAATAAAACCACTTCTCATTAAAATAAACATTTGTTTAAAACAAATTTTGCTTACTTTTCTTTAAACGCTAGAAATTTTTCAAATCTCAAATTGCAAGTTGGCAAATTTATTGGATTTATAGATTTTTAATATTATAGAAGAGCATTGTTATATGATATTTTGAAAAAACTGTTTAATTTGTAGCCAAGCCTTAAAATATTTAATAATCTTTGTTTTTTTTTAATAGAGCAGTCTTTGTTCTGTGGTTAGATTAATCCATAAAATGTTTAGTTTTAAACAAATAAATAGTATACAATAAAACTAGTGCACATAGTATTAATGTATTTTTAGAATGGGAATACTTATGAAATGTAACAATTAAAGCAATGAAATTAAAGCAATGAACTTATGAAATGTAACAATTAAAGCAATAATTTGAAGTGTTTGAGGACTTTTCTTTGGTTAGCTGATAATTAAAGTACTAGTTTGGCGATTAAATTACAATTATAAATATTGTGCTAAAACACTTATGTTTATGTGAAAACAATAAACAAACACTAAATATTAAAAAAATTTTCCACCAAAACTTTAGCTATCTATTCGTATCTAAACAAAATCTTATTTAGTGGAAGAAAGAATTTATGTTATAAACGTCTTTGCTTAAGTTTTCGATAACAATAATATAGTAAATTAATAATTTCTTATCAACACCCTGATCACTATTATTATTAACACATTTTAAATGAACGTGTATTCAATTATTATGTTATTAAATCAACAAATATGTTTACGCTAGTTACTTACTGCCCTCATTGTTGTTATTAATTGAAATATCTCCAATAGAACGTGTACTACGATGCCCCGTCAAATTATCATAAGACAACTGTGTATCAAATGTATTGGTTATACTATTGATGGGCTTTTGAAATTGCAGCAATAATTGAGCCAAGACTGCGGGTATAAGAGATCTAGAATGTAAGAGAAGATAAAATAAATAAATAAACAATTAATAAAAACAAAATTTTGAAATTCTACTCACTTGATGACAATATAAATAAGACTTATTAAACCATCAACAATAGCTGAACGCCAAAAGGTCTTAAGTATAGCATTACGCAATAGAGGCTGACGATTTTTAGAGCGTGCATTTTCTACTTCTTTATACCAGTGTCTGTAAAAGGAAAATTAAAGTAAAAGTTAAAGTTAAAGGAATTTGTCATTTAATCTAAAAAGTTATAAATCAGGTTTGGAGGTTAATGATTACATTACATTTAAAGTAATTGTAATTGAAATTTTGCCAATTACAATTACTTTTAATTGTTAAAACCCAGCAAAAAAAAGAACTTCCAAAGAAGCGAAAAAGTAGTAGAATTTACTACATGGAAGTAATAAAAAAGACCTGAAGAAGTTATGATTTCAACACAGGCTTGTCATAGTAGGGAGGTCCTTTTTGATTTGATTCCAACTTCACTACATCAGAAGTCATTGCCAGGAAGAAATTTTTATTTTCTTTTTTTAGAAGTTATTAGGAAGGGAATTTTTAGTTTTATAGAATACAACTAATTTGACTCAAATAATATTAACATAAATAAATGAATCAATCAATTTAACAATTCAAATTAATCAATTAACTTCAAAATAAAATTGGTTGAAATCAGAACAAATATACCTTAAATTAAACAAAAACAAAATTGGATTCTTTTAGCTTCTTTGGACGTCAGTTAACATCACTTCCACAGAAGTTAAAAAATTTACTTTGGGCGGGTTTTTCAGATAAAGATAATAATCTACACTCTTTGTTTAAACCTAGTTTAATATATGTTTTGTGTTTTTCAGTAAACAGTAACGTTACGTATTATCTTAGTTTAACTGAGTATTATTGGCCAATTAAACTTAAATTATAAGTGAGAAACACAATTAACAAAAACAATAAAAACAATGACTTCGGAAGAACAAAAACTTAATATTTTAAGTAAATTGCAATTTTCTGATTTGTTTTGTTTTATTTATTATTGTTTTAAATGTTTATTTAACATTTTTCCAAAATTTTTCATTTTACAAAAGTATTATTTGCAAAAAAAAAACAGCTGTTTTCATTGTTTATGTTTTGGAGTGAAAGATTGGCAATACTAATAAAGTTAACTGAACTTAAATTCATAACTGAAAAACACAATCTTTGGTTAAAGTCCGCCTAAATTTGTTCCGAGTTTAATCTAACAGCAAGTTAAGTCTAGTTTAACTGAGTAGTAAGAAACACGCCCTTAGTGCTACTTTTGAAGTGGTGATAAATGTTATTCATTTGGAAGTACTTCGTTTTATTTTTGCTGGGAAGTTAATGGAATTATTCATTTAACCCAAGATGTTATAAATCAGACTTGGAGGGTAATGATTACATTACATTTAAAGTAATTGCTTGGTCAATTACAATTACTTTTAATTGTAATTGAAGTTTTACCACTTTCAACTATTTGTAATTGAAGTTTTTCAAATTACAGGTAATTTTAATTGGTTATTGGTCAATTGCAAATTACAAGTAAATGTAAATTTTAAAAACTTTATTTAAAATTGCAAGTAATTGTAATTGATCATGTAATAAATTACTTTGTGTAATCATTATCTTCCTTTCCTGTTATAAATTTACCTTTCTAATTCATCTCCCAGCTCCTCGGAATAATCTTCGGGTAAACATTTTGTTAAATCTTCCGTATTAAGACCCTTACGTGAACCTTTATACAATAAAGGTATAGACCAACCAAAAATTAATTGTGACAATATATTAGCATATCTGCGTGGATTTTCTTTTTGTGGTTTCTGTGAGCTATCCATAATGTTTTAAATTCTAAAAAGCTATTAAAAATAAAGATAAAATTATATAAATATATGTATTAATTAAAAGTTTATCATATCTAACTGACAATCCTTTATTATTTGCCAGATAAACAACAAACTTCGCTGTACATAATTGAGAATAAATATTAGTTTATGACACAGATAACAATGTTTATAATTATATAGCGATTTATTTATTTGCCTTTTGTTAATCCGCTGGTTATGTTAATGTTAGTCAATTCCTAGACATCTTGTAAATAAAATATGCCATATAATAAGTAATATGTAAAATAAAAAGCTTTAATCTAATGCAATCCAAATAATTTAATATACAAATACAAACAAATTTTATATTCTTATCACCAAAATGAGTAAATTTTTTTGTTTTCTGTTTACAGTACAACGCTCCATTACATTTCATCAAATCATCGCAACTCATAAAAGCGTGGTCTGCAAAGACCTTGTATTTTAACCTAAATTGCAACGAGCACGAATCATTTTACAAAAAAAAAAAAATCTTAAAATTTAACAATAATTTTATTTGATTTATAATTGTCACAAAAGTACTTCTTTGTTATTGCGTTTAATTTAAATTATGTTACAATAGGCATATCTCCTCTTTTCATTTAAATATTTGGTTTATGTCCTCTTTTGTTAGCTTATTTTAAACATAAGAATTAAAGTCATTGTACTTTGAGTGCAATTTACGTATAACTTGACAAATCAAACAAGTATTTTTTTGTTTAGATAAGAATTTTAATTATATTTAATTATTTGGCAAATCATAAACAATTATAAATGAAAAGTCAATAACTTTATCGTTTTTTTTTTCTTTTTTTTTTGACAAAAACCACAGACAGTGTTATTAATAGGTTAAATAATATTTATAAAATATATAAAACAAGTAGAAAAGTATAGTCGGGCATGGTCGACCATATAATAACCTACACCATGAGTATATTTTTAAAATTTTTATTTTTATAAAGAAACTTTTATGTTAAATATTACCATAATTCCAAAATATTTAAGCAATTTATTGATAAAAAAAACTAAAATTTCTAAATGTGGTTTTATAAAGGTCAAATATGGGCCGGTCCTCGTTAAATTTGGGAAAAGGGTTACAAGTCAATTTTAGACGTTTAAGACATTGTTTTGAAGGGGGGTTTGTATGGTGGCTAGGGGCAAATAAGGGCCGATCCTTACGAAAATCTGCAGTGTCATTTATACTTATATAAAACTTATTTGTGCCAATTTTTAGAGAGATAGTAGAATATTTGACGTAATTATGGCATAAAAAGTTCAAATCGGGAGGTACCTACGGTTGTATGGGGGGTGAAATAATGGACCGATTTCAACCATTTTCAATAGGCTTCGTCCCTGTGCCAAAAAACATGCTTGGTCCAATTTTCATCAAATTATCTTGAAAATTGCTGCCTGTACCTTGCGCACAAGGTTTACATGGACAGCCAGCCAGCCGGACGGACGGACATGTCTTAATCGACTCAAAAAATGATTCTGAATCGATCGGTATACTTTAAGGTGGGTATTGGACCAATATTTCTGTATGTTACAAACATCAGCACAAACGTATAATACCCTCCCGACTATAGTGGTGTAGGGTATAAAAATATTTACGATGTGTACAAAATGATCGTAATCTCAGACTAAATTATTATCAATCATTTTTTATGTGTTTCCACCTGTTTTTCTTTGGAATTTTAAAAGAAACAAGTACTCTTTTACGAGTAAATTTTACTGTAATTTCAGTTTAATTCCATTATATATAATGTGTAAATATTTCTGTGACGTAATTAAATTTCTAAAAAGAAAAATTAACAGGGAACTTAAAATTTTAAGGTCTTATTCATAAACTTTTATCAAAGGTTTATAAATCATTTTTTCATACAAAATTTATTCTATAAACCTTTTATAAACCTTTATGAATAAGACAGTTAAACTATTTAAGCTTCTTTCTTTAAATTTCAAAATTTTTATAAATAATTTAATTAATATAAGGAAATGTTAAAATATTTTTCTCTTTGTACCTTCGATGGTTTAAGGGTTAGTGTTCTAGATTGTTAGACCCAAGGTCGAGAGTTCATATCGCAGCAGAAACACTAATAAAGGAGCAAACAACAGGCATATTGAAGGTCTAGTTGTACATATTCCGATTTTTTATAACATACATCCTCCTTTCAAACTTTTTACTTTTTTAATTTGGGAATTTTATCTTTTTATAAAAATTTTTCAAAACAGCTATTATTTAAATTTATATAGAAAAGAACTCTTTTTTTAATTTTAAAAATTTAAAAAAAATCTATTTTTTATATAAATTTATTAAAAAATTATTATTGTTTTAAAAAATTTTAATTTTTTACATAAAAACTAAGATAATGCTCGAAAAACTACTTTATACTAGATTTTTTTTTAAACAATCAGATTCGCATTATTATTATGATCGATTTTGTTTAAGCTTCACCCAATTACAAATTATGTAGTTATTGAAAAAACATAAATTACTTAAAAATTTCAATTCCACTTTAAAAACAAAAAGTGGAAAGAAGTTTTCGTTTTCATTTTCTGAAGAAACAAAAATACGCAAATAATTCTACTTCCGATCCTAATGAAATTCTATTACAAATCTAAATATTAGAAAATTCTGTCTCTTTGTAGAAAATTTTCAATCGGAGACCCAATAGTCCATTGTGAATCCCTTTAATAAAGAACAAGGAAAAAACAAAAGAAAACAGAAGAGAAGAGTGATGAGAAGAGTGAGATTTTTTCTCCAAAAAGAGAACAAAAAATGGAAGTGGTCATGGAAGGGAAATCCTAATTGTCTGTTATCTGATAATCCAAAAGATTCCCCTGATAAAGCCCACCCTGCTACGTTCCCTAGTTCATCGTGGAATCCTTTTCCTAGCCATTTCAGTCTTAGACTCTGTAATCTGGGACAGTGGCATAAAATATGCCCTACTGTCTACAGTTCTTCTTTGTCCTTGCACAACCTGCAAAAATCCTGTGTGCAGCCGACCCCATTACCCCTAAAGGCTCCAATTGAGCAGTGTCCGGCTATTATCCCTACTAAAATCCTTATACGCTATTTTAACCAAACACGAGGCCTTATTAAAATAACTCATACAATTCTCATTCGACAATGTCTAATTTTTATAGAAATAAACCAAAAATTTCTTAGTTACAGAAAAATTTCGAAATTTATATAGAAAAGTTTCAAAACCACTTCATTTTATAAATCATTTTCGAAAATTTCTCATTTTTATAGAAAATTTTAAAAATTCATTTTTATCAAAACATTTTTAAAATGTTTAATTTTTATAGAATGTTTCCTTAAATTTATGTTTTTTTATAGAAAATTTCTTCATTTTAAAAGGAAAATTCTTCGTTTTAAAAGGAAAATCGCAATTTTTTAAAGAAACTAAAATGTTTACTTTTTTAATGAGAATTCTTTATATAAAACTTATTATTTTTTTAAATCTCTTAGATTTTACAGAATATTTTAGAAAATTTACTATTATAGAAAAATGTCTCTTTATTATATATAATATATGAAAAATCTCTATTTCTTTAAACAATTATAGAAATCTTTTTTAAAATCTTTGGAAAATTAAAAAATATCTTTTAAAAATGTAGATAAATGATTTTGTAGAGAATTTTTAAAATTTTATATATTTTAATAGAACTTTTTGAAAAACTCTCTTTTTTTTCGGAGAAATTTCTATTTTATAGAAATTTTCCTCTTTATAGAAAATTTACCTTAACTGCAGATGCCCTATAATCTACATTAGGTCACCTTAATATTATGTACATTTTCTTTGTCACACATTCAGCTATCAATACTTATTTGTACAAGGTCAATAAATTAATCGGATTAATACTTTTCTGGGTTATCGTACTTCAACGTCATAAAGTTGTTCAATCTTATATTGTAAATTTACACACATATTTACCGTATATTTAGTAAGAATTAAGCATTTTGACATCATCAAATTGTTACCACCTTTGTTAGGATTACAAATAAGATAAGAAATATGCATTGCATTTTTTCCTCAAGTCTAGACATTGTTATGCAGTTTCAATTAGAAACAAAATCGTTTAGTCATCTTGCTGCACATGCAATGGGGGAATTGGTGTAAACACAAACTGTCAAATAGAAAACTTTAAATTGCTATCATTGGGAAATGTGATTCTGTGTGACATTTTTAAAAACCGTTTTAAACAGATTGCTTCAATACTAGGAACGAACGAATGTTAAATTAGCCGATAACAGCAAAACGTCAGTTACGTCGTTTCCTTATATACATATGTACATACATATAATGAATATTAGGATGTAAATTAATTATGGCCTTATCTAATCTTTCATTGTTTGTTATTAGCGGTTTTAAGTGTGAGGCTTTTTAATCTCAGCCACAAGGACTCCAGTTCTAATCTACTTTAGCCAATTAAAAAAACGCGTTAAACAAAATGTTCATCTAAAGTTTAAACACAATACGTCCTTACGAACGAATGAATTATTATTTCTGCAGCCGTACTTTTTACAATCCGATTGTACCAAATCTATTGTCCAACTCACAATCGATGTCGTATCGTTGTAGCGTTGTATAATATACAATATAAAACAAAAGCAACCTAATCCAACTTCTTTAATAAGTAAACAATTAATATTTGTATATAATATTAAGAAATTCATTATTCAATGTACTTGGTCATTGACTAGCCAATGGACTATTTTATAGAAAATACGGAAGACTTTTATACCAGTCCAAAAACTAATTCATAAAATAGTCTCTATGTACTAAATCCTAAAAGTACTTTAAAACTATAGATTAGTCATTAGACTAGACAACAAAAAATAATCCTAAAAAGTACTCTCTTTGTTAAATGTTGTCTGAGTTTAATATCTTTCAGGATTATTTTTAAATCCTATTCTGAAGTTTAGTAAAAAAAAATTGGTCGGTATATATTGGTACTTTGTGTTAAAAGTACTTTTTAATTATTATTTTAATAAGGGAATATGTATATTATAAAATTGTACAAAATTAGTCATTGGCATAACATTGTATCAATTGTGCCAACCCTGCCTCAGACTTAAAGCTGTGATACACAGTTGTCAGATCTTACAAAGAATTGCATGAACATAAAAATATTTCTGATGCAACATTGTCAGAGAAAGGATTACTGACGATGTTGCAAGACAAAATGTGAAAGTTGACAATGTGTTAAAACATTTTCTGCAAATTTTACTGCTAACGTTGTAAGATCTAACAATCGTGCATACATAGCTTAACAATTTTGTAAAAATTACATTAAACCTTTAGTTTAAATCTTTATTTAAGATTTTTGTCATTTCTTTAATATAATGATTTATACCTGTCATAACATTTTCTTTATTAATTTTACCTGTCTGCTGTTGCAACAGCTGTTCTAGTTTATTTTACTACATTTCTAATATATGAACTAAAAATTTAAAACAGTGGAAACAAAGTATAATAAAATGTTTTAATTTTTACTTTTTTCACGATATTTATGAAAAAATTGCAAAAGAAGTTCCTTAATATTTTTCATTAGTTAGACATTTTTGAACATTTTACTGACAACGTTGTAAGATCTGACAACCGTATATAACAGCTTTGAAACTTTTTTTCTGTGTAGAGAAAATTAAATTAAAAAGTAACCATAAATTCAATTTAAATAATAGTTTTTTTTCAGCACAAGCAAAAAAAACTTTTATTAATTTTAAATGTATTTGTTTGATAAATAAACAGCTGCAATAGTTTATCAGAATAAGTTTTTATTACTATTTACATACATACATATTTCGCGCCGTTTTTTCTAAACTCTTGACTGATTAATGAAAATGTCACAATTACAATTCTGTTAGGAATCGTTTCTTATCAAAAATTATAACTGTTTCTATACAACTTCTTTTATAGTTTACATTAATGTCAGCTACTTAGATATAAATTTAATAAACAAAAAAATTATAATAATGCAATTTTTATTATTATTTGTTTTTCTTCTTTAATACTCTTTTTTATACCAAAAAATATCTCTTTCATTCTCGCACACTTACAACTTAATGAACAAACACCAAACACAACAACTCTCGATTCAATACGATACGTAGCATTTATGTGACCGAATTTTTAACTCATATGTTGTTGTTTTTTTTTTATTCTTTATATTTTCTTGTTTTTTTCTTTTGTATAACTAAAATTGTGTAATGGAATTTCAAAGGAAAAACTTTTAATATGTAGATTCTAGTTAATTTAATAAAATAATAGTTTAACTAGTTAAATTGAATGTTGTATAAAACTTTTTGTTTTCAATTGATTTTTTTCTTTTCACATTTTTCTCTCGAAAACTACAATTATTTTCCTTTATCCGCCCAACAGGTTATTTTTATATTAAACACTATGACGAGAGTCAAGTCAACCAGTCACATTAATAATATTAATTACAAGCACGCTACTAATTTCTACCGCCAAATTCCCACCCAGCCAGCGAACACAACATTTTCCGTAAACACACCAGACGCAACTGATTTGCAAAACCAAAAAGTGTTGGTAATTTGTGTTTTATGATTTGTAAATAAACTAGAGAAAACTAAGTCGCTAACAACATGTTTGATCTGATTGTGTGTGTGTGAGTTTGATGCCGCTCCAAATAATTGGTTGTGTTATTGTTTGATGTATGATGTGATGAGTAAATATTTTGCGTGTTTTATTTTTTACAATTTCTTTTTTTCTTTTTTGTAATTTTAATGCCATTTATTGGTAATGACTCATTATTGAACAAAATTATTCGGTTAATTTAATAGTTAATCGTTTTTTTTTTGTAATCAAATTAATTTTAAAATGTAACTTGAATTGTCTTAATCAATCAAACCGAAGCCTGAAGGAAAATTATATTGAATATAATTTAAAAAATTATTGATCTTTATATTCCAAAAGAACTAGCCTTGTCCAAGAAATACCGAAACGACCTATACCTTTGTATAGAAAGCCAGATCGCTCAGACTTAGCTAATGAATTTTATGCCCTTCACCAAAATCCTATGAGTTTTTTATGATTCTCCACCATGTATCAAAGTAAAAGTTGGGTTATAAATCCGAGTGTATATGATTAATATGTAGAACTCGAAAAACAGTAATTATTAATAATTCATTGAATGATCAATTGACATTACAATTTCATTTCACATTTATTTTTCGGCAGGTGATAACTTTTTTGTTTATTGTCAGGCCAATCAATCTATATAATTTTATTTAAATTATCTCTAATTTAATTTACTGTTCAATTAGGTTTAAATTACTACAAAAAAGGTGTGAAAATTATGTTGATATATATGTCGACTTACCGCCAAAACTATTATAGCTTCTGCATAAATTTACTATTTATATCAGATCGGCATTGTTTAGACAGGTATCCTATAAATCAGGTTTGATTTAATCACAATAAAATAGTGAAAGATATATAATATCCCAAATCTCTTCAGTATTTAGGCAGATATTTTTCATGTTTAGATATACGGTGAGTAATATTCATTTGTATCGATATATGTATCGATAATGTTCTGCTGCTCATTATAAAATTGCGCAATTTTTTCTATAGAAAACTCGACCATTAAACTTGCACTGAAAAAAATGTATAAGAAAACTCGATTACTAATTGAATTTGTATAGAAAAAAATCATTGATTAATTTTTTAAAGAAAAATTTATCACTTCTTTAAATAACTTAAACACCTAACAAATTTCTGGAGAAAACTTGATCATTGATCATTGATTAATTTTTTAAAGAAAATTTATCACTAAACAAATGTCTTAAAAAAGCTTGGTCTTTGATCAAATTTCTGTAGAAGAACTAATCACGGATCACATTTCTCCATATATAACTTGATCATTGATAAAATTTCTAATTTTTTTAATGATCAAAAATAAAATTTTTACATAAAATTATTACTGAATAAGTATCACAAGAAAACTTGATCATTGATTAAAATCCTAAAAAAAACTTGATCACTTTTAAAATGTCTGTAGGAAACATTATCACTGATCATATTTCCTTCACTGATGCACAAAATTGATCACTGATCAAATTTTCTACAATTGTTCAATTGTAAGATTAGTGTAGTTATGTAAATGTCTCTAGGAGATCATAAAATTAAGTACGAACCTTTTGTTATGGAACATTTTGCATTACGGATGAAAGGAAATATTTCTTTCGCAGATGAAGTACAATATAGAGAGAATCCATGCTTTTGATAAATGAATGAGTCTTTTATATATCACAAAGATTGGGTGTCCCGGTAGGTTAGTAGTGTGCTAGCCTATTCGTCTGGGGGTTGTGGGTTCGTTTTTCACCAGATACTCTGGTCTGCTAGATTACTTTGGTATTAGTATGGTCATCGTCATCCTGTTAAAAATGGGGTTAGAATATAATTTGTAATTGAATTGTATAGATAAATAAATAAATATCGCATGTATAATTGCAGCACTGATCCTACTAGATCATTTTAAATAATATTTGCTAATTTAAGTCAAGATTAACATTCCGCTGTAGGATCACTATTCATCATAAGATGTTAAATTTCTGGTGCTTCCATTAAAAGCTTTCCCTTTTAGTTGTATTAAACTTCTGCGTAAATTAGTGATCTTTTTAAGGATGAAGAACCTGAATAAAATTTTTCATGATGTAGCACATCCATCAGCTGCAACTATATGGTGATACACATTTGGCTAAAAAGAAAATATAAAAAAAAAACTTCACTTAACACATAATACATACCCCCAACTCTGGTCAAATCTCATCAACTTTTAACTTCAGTTGTAATCATTCTGCACTCACACACATATTGCTCTCATATCGTACACACATGTTCGTCGTTATGGAAATCCACATACTTCAAGCATTACCAACAGCCAGTCATCAATTCGACGTACATTCGAGGAATTACAAATTCAAATTGTTATATACAATTTTTATACATTTATTTACGTTTTTTTTTTGTTTCTTCTTTTTTTCCAATATTATTGCTGGAGTAGTATTTTACTGTCCATATGAATGTTGAAAAGTTTTGTTTTATTTTTCAGATTGTTTTTAACAGTTAAAGTATCAAGTACACGACTCTTACAACGCGTCTTTGATGGTCAATTTAATCGTGTTATATTTATTAATAATACTATAAAAAAAAGAAGTGCGTAGAGATAGATTTCCATTTTGCTTTCATTGAAAGTAAATCTACTCGTATTTATTCTTTCAACAAATACTAATGAACTTAAAAGAATTTCTTTAAGAAACCAATTTTTTTAAATATATAAAAACTACTTTTAAAACCCCTTTATGAATACTAATTAAGAAATTTTGATGATTTAGCAATAAACAAATTTTTAAATTTATAAAACGTTGCGTTTAGTGTTAAGGAATTATTTTTTAAATGGGTTCCAAAAATATGTATCATTATGTGGCATTCTGGTTAAAATATCTTTATAAAATTATATGTTTAAAATTAGTTACATTTTTTGATAACACCGGCTGTAAAAGCCAGGAATTGTGTGAATTTAAAGATAAACTTAATAACACGGATTACATACCCAAAGTTAAGGGTTTACCATTGGTTGGCACCATTTTCGATCTAATAGCTGCAGGAGGAGCTCCAAAGTAAGTGTAACTTATTGAAAGTTAATCTATCCTAAACTAATTGCAGAAAAATGACAACAACAAAACTTGAAAACTAATAAAAGATCGAAATTATACAATTTTTATAAAAACTTATCAAATTTCAACAAAAACATAAAAAATAATCAAATTTTTAAAGAAAAATTAACCATTGATCTAATTTTTATAGAAAATCTGAATATTGATCAAATTTTTATAAAAAACATTAATAAATTTTTTTTAGAAACTTGACCATTTATCAAATTTTTATAGAAAACTTGATCAGACACGATCAAAATTGTATAGAAACTTGATAATTGAAAAATTTTTAAAGAAAATCTCGATCGATTTATTTATTTTATTTATTTATTTTTTTTTTGAGAAAAAAAGAAAACTTGATCATTGATGAAATATTTATGGAAAACTTTCCACATGATCAAATTTGTATAGAAAAATTTTAAAGAAAATATTGATCGATTTTAATTTTTTTTTTTTGGAAAACAGGATCATTGATCATTTACATTTTTACAGAAAATTTAATTAAATCTCGATCGAAATGTTTAAATACTCAATTTTTTAAAGAAAAATTAACAATTGAGCAAATTTTTTTATAAAAAAAAAAACATTAAACATTTTTTTGTAGAAACTTGACCATTGATCAAATTATTATAAAAAAAAACTTGATCAGTGATAAAATGTTTAAAGAAAATTTGATCATTGATGAAATATTTATGGAAAACTTTACACATTATCAAATTTGTATAGAAAACTTGATAATTGAAAAATTTTTAAACAAAATCTCGATCGATTTTAATTTTTTTTAGAAAACGTGATCATTGATTACATTTTTATAGAACACTTGATAATTGATCATATTATTTATAGGAAACTTGGGCAATGATCAAACCTTCTATTTAACAAATTAAAAATTTGTATAACCGCCCGATTTTATAGAAAAATGAATTTCGGATAACATTTTTATTTAAAATCTAATTATATTTTTATTTAAAAAATACTATACAATTTTTGAAAGAGAATTTGATTACAAATCAAAATTGTTTGTAGAAAGATCAGTGATTATTCATAAAATGTTCGTAAAAAACTTGATCATTGATCTTATTTGTATAGAAAACTTAATCATATTTTTATAGGAAAATTGATCATTGATCAAACCTTTTATTAAAGAAATTAAAAATATGTATCACGGCCTGATTTTATAGAAAAATGATTCACGTATAACGTCTCCAAACCTAATCATATTTTTATTTGAAAAAAAAAACACTTTAATACTGATCAAAATTGTTTATAGAAAGATCAGTGTTTTAAAATGTTGATCACTACTGGTCAAATACTACAAAAGATTTATAAAAATAAAAATGCATAAAAATAACTAATATTGAATATTTTCATTTGTGATCACTGATCATATTTTCATATCCCATAAAACTCATTTTTGTGTGTTATATAAAATAAGTCGCAAATGTCCACCTTTCAAAAAAAAAGACCTTCAGTTAAATATTTGTGTACATTTTAAGTTCTTTATAAATAATTAATTTTTTTTATTTAAAATTCTTAAATAATTTCAAATTTCAATTTCAGACTACATCTTTACATTGACAAACGTCATGCCGAGTATGGACATATATTTCGTGAACGTTTGGGTGGAACAGAAGAGGGTATATTTGTATCATCTGCAAATCTAATGCGTGCAGTATTTATTCATGAGGGTTCATATCCCCGACATCCATTACCAGAAGCTTGGGTATTATACAATAAAGAGAACAATTGTCAAAGGGGATTATTCTTTATGTAGGTATTTAAATTTCGAGAATAAAGATTAAGATTAATCGAATAAATTATATATATTTTTTACTTTAATTTTAAAAGGAATGGGGAGGAATGGTTTCATAATCGTCGTATATTAAGTCGTCTACTGCTCAATGGTAATCTTGATTGGATGAATTGGCATGTTAGACAACAGAGTAATAGATTGATACAAAAGTGGTTACGTAATAGTGAAGCTCAGTCATCTAAAGGTTTTATAATAGAGAATTTAGAAGAACAGCTATACAGATGGTCTATAGATGGTGGGTATTTTAAATTTATGTATGATAAACTTCAAGCTAAACATTTATATTTATTTTTGGCTTTTTCAGTTATTATATCTGTCATGTTTGGCGAAACTTCAGATTTAGAAATATTAGATATTCAACAGGCGGTAGATGAATTTTCAAATATTGTTCACAAAATATTCGAAACCAGTTCACCTTTAATGAATTTTCCACCCAGATTAGCCAAAATCTTGGGTATGAAAATATGGTGTGAATTTGAAAAAAGTGTTGAAG
Organism: Lucilia cuprina; assembly: GCF_022045245.1. Lineage (NCBI taxonomy): Eukaryota > Metazoa > Arthropoda > Insecta > Diptera > Calliphoridae > Lucilia > Lucilia cuprina. The sequence continues at coordinate 97,566,971 of NC_060952.1, read as the reverse complement.
AAGTTTTAATTAAAGGCTATCATGTAATTGATCTATTCTTGGAACGCACTTCAGCCTATCCTGGTGGTCTTTATGAAAAATTACAAGAGGCTGAAGTTCCTTTGGATATGATAAAACGTATATTTGTGGATTTGGTTATAGCAGCTGGAGATACGGTTAGTTAAGTGTTTTAATGTAATAATTTTCTAGATATATTTGCTAGTTATTGTTAAACAGGACAATGATTAAACTTTCATGGAAAACTAGTTCCCTTATAGAATCGATAACCACATTTTTATAAAAGAAAACTTGAGTAATGATTACAAGTTTTTAGATAATTCGATCACTAATTAAATTTAATGAAAAATATTTATCACTTATAAATATTTTATATTTTATGGAAAATGTGATCAATGCTTAATTTTCCATAGAGCAGTTTAACACTGATCAATTTTTCATAGAACACTTGATCACTGATCAATTTTTCATAGAAAACTTGATCACTGATCAATTTTTCATAGAAAACTTGATCACTGATCAATTTTTCATAGAAAACCTGATCACTGATCAATTTTTCATAGAAAACTTGATCACTGATCAATTTTTCATAGATAACTTGATCACTGATCAATTTTTCATAGAAAACTTGATCACTGATCAATTTTTCATAGAAAACTTGATCACTGATCAATTTTTCATAGAAAACTTGATCACTGATCAATTTTTCATAGAAAACTTGATCACTGATCAATTTTTCATAGAAAACTTGATCACTAATCAATTTTTCATAGAAAACATGATCACTAATCAAATTTTCATAGAAAACATGATCACTAATCAATTGTTCATAGAAAACTTAATCACTGATCAATTTTTTATAAAATACTTGATTACTGATCAATTTTTCATAAAAAACTTGATCACTGATCAATTATTTTATAAAAGACTTTTGTAGAAACTTAATATATTTTATAGAAAATTTAAAAAGTGATATATTTTGTAGAAAATTCATCAGGATTAAAATGATAATAGAAAAACTGATCACCGAAAAAAAAACTCGATCAAAAATCAACATTTTTGTAGAGAATTCATTTCTTCATAAAGTGATCAAGTAAAAAGTTTTGTGAAAAAGAAAAAGCTTTGTTTTGTGAAAAGAGAATTACAGTTTAGTAAAAAAGTAACAGTTATGAAATCATTAAATAAATTTTCTTTACAGACTGCCTATTCGACCACCTGGGCTTTATACCTATTGTCACAAGATGAAAAATTACAAGAAAAGCTGCATGAGGAATACAATACCAACACCCACGATACACCCTTATTAAGAGGTCTAATAAAAGAAACACTACGACTTTATCCGGTGGCACCATTTATAGGCAGATACGTAGCACAAGAATGTAGGCTGGATAATAAATATCACTTAAAAGAAAATGTAAATTTCAAAATTTTCTATATGTTGTACAACTAAAAATAATTTCCGTTTTAGTCTTTGGTATTTCTGTCACTATTTACGGCTGGTCGTGATGCCAATCACTTTCCGGAGCCCTTAAAAGTAATGCCAGAACGTTGGCTACGTAATGAACTGACTGGTGAGTTAAGAGCGGTATATGCAGCTCATGCTACTTTACCTTTTGCTATTGGAAATCGATCTTGTATTGGACGCAAATTGGCCATTAATCAAATGCAATATATGATTGCGGAGGTAATTATAATAGTAAATACTTTTATATGACCTTAAAAATATTTCATATTTTTTTTTAGATGGCAAAACTTTTCCATTTAAAATGTATTAATAACGCACCTATAGAAAGTGTCTTAAGATTGGTTACCGTTCCAAATCAACCCATTAAACTATTAATAAACAAACGCTGGGATTAAATTATGCACAAAATTTCATTTAAACTTTCTAGTTTAATTATTAAAAATACATCCTTTATTGATAATTTTTTCTTAACAAAATAGATTTCATAATTGTTAATATTATTACTGATTGCTTTGGACAAGTTACGCTGACACTACGATGATAGAAGAGCCATAATAAATACATAAATTAGGCTTACAAACAATAAGATTGTCAAACCAATTGTCGAAGAGCCCCAGAAGAGGTAACCGATACCAAGAGCTAAAAATATTAAAGCTAACGAACGATAAGATGCTAAAAATCTTAAACATAGACGAGCGGGCACTTGTTGTTCACATAATTCGCTTACACCTGAAACATCACAAGAAGCTGTGCATTAGTGTAGGCCATAAGTTTTTCAAGAGTATTTTAAATTATTAAGAGTTACTAACCTCTTGGTTTATCGAACCATTGTGCGGTCATGGGAGCGTATAAAATTTGTCGTGATAATTTACCAACAATATCCTTACGATTCCAGAGAGTGTGCAATTGGGGGCCATACTTTAGAAGGAATACGAAATACAAGAAAAAATAAATATATTGGTATTATAGTAGTTATTTACCACAAAGTGGAATGTTTGATTTTTTTTGTTATTTTTTATGAATGAAAATGGTTCATCTCTTCAATTTGCATAAAATTGCCTAAATTTTAAAGAGATCTTTCTATATTCGGCTGTGCCGAGTATTATATACCCTTCACCACGGTGTGTTAAAAAAACAGTGAGTATAAAAAAGTCCTCTTTTACATAACTTACTTTGGGCTCAACATGCTCAATTTCATGTTTCTAGATTCAATATTATGGAAAATTCCAAAAAGTACCTTTTGCAGAACGAAAAAGTTCCAAAGAATCCCCATTGATTTGTTCTCGTCTTATCCAGGCTCTACATAATTAATTTCATATTTCTAGGTTTAACTTTCGAATAATCGATCAATCGATTTTTTTATCGAAAAAAGTCGAAAAGTCGACTATTTTGTTCCAAAAAAGTCGATATCCTGACCTTCGTCTGTGAAAAAAGTTGAAAAGTCGATTTTGGAAATAAAAGTCGAAGAAAGTCAAAAAGTCGAAAATAGTCGGAAAAGTCGAAAATGGTTGAAAAGTCGGAAAAAGTCAAAAAGTCGAAAAAAGTCGGAAAAAGTCAAAATCGAAAAAAGTCGAAAATCGTTGACAAGTCTGAAATGGTCGAAAAGTCGGACAAAGTCGAAAATAGTCAAAATGTTATTGGCGAAAAGTCGGAAAAAGTCGAAAAGTCAAACATAGTCGAAAAAAGTTGAAAATAGTCGAAAAAAGTCGTAAAGTCGGAAAAAGTGGAAAAGTCGACTATTTACAAAATACTTAAAAGTCGAAAAGTCTAAAAGTCGACTTTTAACTAACTGAAAAAAATCAAAAAATCGACATTGCATAAAATGCAAAAAGTCGAAAAGTCGATTTTTTATTAAATGCAAAAAGTCGAAAAGTTGACTTTTCGTTTCAACTATAGAACCCTAGTTTAATATTATAGAAAATTCAAAAAATACACTTTGAAAAACGAAAAAGTACCAAAAAGTTCCCTTTTTTGGCTTCTAACTTAAGCCAGGCTCCACGTACTTAATTTCATGTTTCTAGCCAATAACAACTAACTAGTGCTGCTCTCGCTCTCCTACACTTGCTCTGTCTTCTTTTTATAAACAAGAGTACAATAATAAAAATTTACCGTATGATTATGTATTTTGTTTTTGTCTTTTGCATGAATAAAAAATCTCAATTTTTGATGGAATTTTCAGAAGTTGTCTAGGATTTTTGTTCATATCTCCGTTATTTATTGACCGATTTATTTTTATAATTTTAAACAGCATGTCTAACAAAATTGAAGATTCCAACCTCCCCGATATAAGGATCCAGAATATATTTGATTTTTAGGGTCGGAATAATATATTATAGAAATTACAAAAGGAATGACAAACTTATATATAGCCTTCTCACGAAGGTGAAGGGGATAAAAAATTGAACAATTGATCAGAAATTTAATTTTAAAAGAAATCCAACTTTTTGTAGTATTATTGATCAGTGAGCAAATAAGAATAGACAACTTGATCTGGTACCAATATTTGTATCGATACAAATGGACTATTTTATCCCTCAAGGTAGTATAATCTTAGCTCTACCATGCATTCATAAGCAAAAATATGCTGATGAAATAATGAAATATGATGTTAAAACTTTACCCTTTTTGGATCGATATGATGTGTATAAAGTGATATATACATATGTATATATTAATATACATATTACCATTTCAACTTAAAAAACGTTATTAAACTTACCTTGTCATTAATGCAACAACAAATTTGATGTAAAATGCGCACCAATACCTTTACTTCATACGTTTGTATAGGCAATAGAGCAGGATCTATTGTCGATTTAATATTAGCTAAATTGTCCATCATTTGTCTAGGGGAAACACGAGAAATATCTAGATAATCACTATTGTCATATATAGAGAAATTGAAATTGTCATTAAAACTGGCACTGGCAGATACATCCAATTGTTCCATAGATATATTAGGTAAATCAATCTTAAAGAAAAAAAAAAAAACAATAAAATCTTGAATGAAGCGAATGTTTATAAAAAACTTACATCAAACATTTGACACAATGAACGTACAGCCACCGACAAAAAGTCTGGTATTTTATTAATTTCCTGTAATTTCAACTCTTCGGGAGATTTGTCTTCAAATAAATTAGTTAAAAGTTTCTTAAAGAAACCCAACGACTTACGACGATCCAATTGTTCACGACGTATAGTTTGAATTTCTTGTAAAATGTACATACGTGAGATATGTACGGTTTTAATAAATTGTTCTATTTCCTGACGTATAACAGGTCCAAACATGGGTGTGTAGATATCATCATGATAAAAGCTATCAGTCCAATCACAAGAACCCGGAGTAGAGCTTTAAGTAGAATTTATATTTCTTTAAAAATTAAAGTTTTTTAGTTAAATACTTACTTTAATAAGGTACTGTGTTTGCGTGGTGATTCAAAGGATATTGAACTGCCGGCAAATGATTTTTCAGCTTGATATAGTTTTTGTGATAAACCCGGTTGACTGAAAACCTATTAAAAACAATTGTTAAGTGTTTTTAATTTAATTTATGCTATTTTTATAAACATACCTTAACCAAACGATTTAACATAATGACATTGGGAAAAGAAGTAAAATCTAATCTTTCAAAACGTGGTAATAAGTGTACAAAGATTTGGGTGTAAATAACTAAATTTTCAGCAATAAAAGAATCAAATCTACTACTGATGGGACCATCCATATTAGCCATACTGTTTCAAAATAATAAAAAGGATATAAATACATATAGATATTTGTTTAAATTTGCTTAATAATTACCCATTATTTTGCCATTCAAACCTGTAACGCCAAGGTTGTATATAGCTCAGCCATAATTCTAAAACCACTGACAAAGAGCTGTCTAATGGCCATCGTCCAATAATGCTTTTGATGAAGGGATAAATGCGTGGCTTCATCATTGGTTGAGCTATTTTACGTAAAGAAGCCATTGCTGTTTGATCTAAAGCGGCAGAATTGGCAAAGGAATGCGTTTGTTTTACCAAAATGCGCACTACACGTATAAATTCACTACTGGGTAGATCCTAAATATAGTAAAAGTGTTAAATTTGTTTATGCAAAACCAACCACATAACCCAATTGGGAATATTATTAGGATTTTAAGTTTTTTTGGTTACAATCCGATTGGTGGTGGGTACAAAAATGTTAAATATAAAATAACTTACCCTCGCCTCATCGATATCATAACGCAACCATGTGTCTATGAAAAAATGCAAAACCGATTCAGTTCTCCAGGCATGTGCCCTTGGTGATGCATCCACACTACGTTGATTCATTTGTGACATATTATTGCCATACAAACTATTATTCGACTGAGGTATCCTCAGATATTTAGGAGATTTTTTAGGTTGTAACTGTTGCACTGGCATGGGTTGTGGTGCCTTAACACTGGTACATATATTTGAGGGCATAACCATGGCATCGGGACGACTGGGCAGAAAATTGCACAAATATTCCGCAGTCAAAAAGAAATACACAGTTTTCATGCGTTCATTGTGTACTTGTAAGGCAGCCGGATACATTTTGTGCAATGGATATGTGGCGTGTATTACAAAATGTAATATATAATAGTCGAAGGCATTGAGAGATAAGGAAGCGATTTGTCTCCTTAAGGGATCAACATTTATTAGGTCTGCATAAAACATATTGTATTGTCCAGATTGTAACAATTCAACTAATTTATGCTGTAAATTTACATAAAAAAATTATAAAATTTATAGATTTCCTACTACTACTACCACCTACTTACCGGCAATTGTTCCAAGGACAATTCAAACTTAATGGCTTCATTTAACAAACGATAACATAAACGAAACATTGGTCCCATAGGTGAAAAAAAGTTATGCAGCATGTCAAAACATTGTGGCGAATTTTCCTTAGTGGTGGCCCTTAAGCCCCAACCCAGGCCACCAGTACCAATACCAAAAACAGATTGTACAATTGAAGGAAAAATTTCTTGCAGTTCTCGTAAATTGCATCTTTCAAATAGTATATTCAATTCTGTACATCGATCCAATAAAGGAAAACTAAGCAGTTCAAGGATACGATTCTAATAGCATACAAATAACAAACAATAAAAAAGCCGCATTATTTATTTTGTTTTCATTTTGCACTCTCTGTTGCTTGCTGCTCCCGCTCTTTTCACTAACAAATACTTACGCCAATATTTTCATTATACAAGGCCATATTTTGCTGGATTTTCTATTAATAATTTATTCTAAAAAACTAATAAATTAAAACGTTAAGTTTTTGTAATAAAATCTTCCTTTTTCAATAGATTTTTTCTTAATAAATTATTTTTTCGTTTTACACAAACACAAATCAAAAAAATTCCACAAAAACTAAAGACTTCAACAAATGTGTGTAGCAGGGATGGAAAATTTTGTACTATTGCAGTATTTTTAGTACTTTTGCTTGTGTTCTTTTCTAAATAAAATTATTTAAATAAAATACATCTACAAATTAAATCTAAATTAAAATCTTTATTTTTAATTTGTTTAAATTGGTTAAATTAATTTTATGTTTTTTATGTGTTAAAAGTACCAATATAAATGTCATTTTCCATGCCTGTTGTGTGTGTGTGAAGTTGTCAATGGGGGAATGTTAAGGAATAACAAACTGCGACATTTGAAATGAAATGTATGAGAAACGAAACAATAAAAAAATAATTAAAAATATTTTAAATTTCATATTAAAATTAGGGTTCTATAAATCGACTTTCGAATAATCGAACAATAGACATTTTTTTTTCGAAAAAAGTAAATGGCAATATTATAAATTTACGCTTCTGGTAACTTTATAATTTTTTAACTCTGGTCGGAAAAAGTCGAAAAAATTCGGAAAGTCGAAAACAGTCGAAAAAAGTCAAAAGTCGAAAATAGTCGAAAAGTTGGAAAAAGTCGAAAAGTCGTAAAAAGTCGACTATTTATAAAATATTAAAAGTCGAAAAATAGACTTTTAATTAAATGCTAAAAGTCGAAAATCGAAAAGTCGACTTTTCATAAATTGCAAAAAGTCGAAATGTCGACTTTTCATAAAATGCAAAAAATCGAAAATTCGAAAAGTCGACTTTTCATAAAATGCAAAAAATCGAAAATTCGAAAAATCGACTTTTAATTAAATGAAAAAAGTCGAAAAATCGACTTTTAACTAAATGCAAAATGTCGAAATGTCGACTTTTCATAAAATGCAAAAAGTCGAAAGGTCGACTTTTCGTTTCAACTATAGAACCCTACCATTGACTTTCCAGAAAATACAACTCTGTACTTTTGCTATATTTATTTATCCGGTTGTCAACGGAAACTAAAATTTCGAAAATAATAAAATTCATATATTTTAACTAAACTTTGTATTTATTAAATATTAGACTTGCTAATCTAGAAAAATCTGTGAGAAAATAACAACAACATGGAGGTAGATGCCGAAGCAGCCACTGTGGGACAATTTCAAACTCTAGTACGTTACAACAATCCTGTGCTAGTGGTTAAACATACTGAAAAGAAAACCATACCAGCAGAATTGGTAAGAGAAATATTGAAATACTTAATTATATATAAATTTTAAGATTTAACTTTAATCTAGGAACTCAAACGTCCCCAAACTGCTGGGGCTCTATTAGATACAAAAAAGGAAACTGAGGAAATTTTAAATTCTATACTGCCACCACGTTGTTGGGAGGATGAGGGTCAATTGTGGCAACAAACTGTTTCCAGTACACCGGCTACTAGGCAAGATGTCATAAATCTGCAGGAAATGTTGGACACTCGTCTGCAACAAACACAAGCTCGGGAGACAGGCATATGCCCAATACGTCGAGAATTATATTCCCAATGTTTTGGTAAGTTTTTCTTTTTTGGTTATTAACTTTTTAAATATAATTTATGTAATTTTTATATAGATGAAATCATACGCCAAGTTACTATAAACTGTTCCGAAAGAGGTTTATTACTTTTACGCATACGTGATGAAATTGCCATGTCTATGGAGGCCTATGAAACTTTATATTGTAGCTCGGTGGCTTTTGGTATGCGTAAAGCTTTACAAGCCCACGAGGAAAAGGAAATGTTAAGAGATCTAGTTAAAACCTTAGAAGCGGATAAGGAAGCCTTGGAGGAAATAATCAGTGATATGAAGTTGAAAAATGAACAGGCTGAGCGGCGCAATGCAGAATTGCGTGCTTCAGAAGAGAAAAAATATCAAGAAGAAATTGCTTTCCTGAAGAAGACCAACACGCAACTAAAGGCCCAGTTGGAGGGAATAACAGCTCCCAAAAAATAAGTTTATTTTAACATTATAATTTTAATAAGTTTTTACTTTTATTTCTTAGAAAATCATAAAATATATTAAAAAATAATGATTATTCTTTTGCTTCTGTACCGGTTTCCGCTTGCTGCTCCGATTCTTCTGGGTGGTCTTCAGTAGACTCTTCAATTTCGTCTGAAATTTCATTAACAATAGGTGTAGGTTTAAATACTTTTGGTTCCGCCTTTTTTGCAGTATTTTCTTTTTGTACACGTTTAACGGCAGGTTGTTTTTCTATGATCTCATATTCGATTTCTGCAGACGTTTCCTCCATAGGTTCATCTTCTTTTGGCAAATCTTTGTAGATCTCGGTTTCTACATTATTGGGTAGTTGATCTTTTATACTTTCCATTTTTTTCATATACATTTCATAAACATATTCCGTCATTTGTGTCATATTATTAATGGTGATAATTTTTTCTTCGGGATTATCATTGGTCATGCGTGTGGTAGGATATGATTCGTTTTCTACCAACTTTAGTTTTTGGGGACGCATTGTTAGCTGCAAATAAATAAAGTCTAATATTTTAATACCTTCTGAACTCAAAATAAATATCTGTACTTACCAGTTTAAATGTTTGCTGTAATTCTAAACAGTTTTTAAATAACCCAACCCTGCCAAAGATATATAAACCTAAACGGGCACGACTCATGGCCACCACCAAACGTCTGACATCTCTGATATGACCTACAGCTTTTGTGCGCACCAACGATATCAATATGTAATCATTTTGTTGACCCTGGTATTTGTCTACGGTGGTGATTTTGTGAGGCCACCCAATTAAGGGATTACTACCGCACCTACCATTAATGACATCTCTAATTAAATGTTTCTGACCATTATAGGTAGTTAAAATAGAGATTTTCTCCGCCGGATAACCAATAAGTCTCATATACATATAAACAGCCACTATATATTCCGCTTCAGCCAAATTCTGTAGCAAAGCATTTGAAAATCATTTGTGTTAAAAAAATGTTCCATTTATTTTAATGTTTTGCCTACAAACCTGATAAAAGTAAGGATTAGGTTCCGTTTCACCCACTCCATTAAAGTCATCCACATTTATCAGTTGATAGTCATGCAATAAACCAGCATTGGCTCGACGATATTCCTGGGATTCCAAAATATGCTGCAAATCATCCAGTTTCTTATAGCGCCATTTGTATAAAGAACAAATACTAGATCTAGCACGACCTTGACCATCCAAATCAACTGTAGGTACACCCAAACGCACTAGCCTCGTAAATAGACTCTGTTCCATATTGGAATACTTTTGAAAGGCCATATTTTTAATCACCGGTGGCAATTGATGATGATCTCCTATCATAATCCAACGTTTAAGACGATTAAAACCATCCATAGGATTTTGCAACAGCAGAGGTATAAAGGTTTCTATCTCTAGAATTTGTGCAGATTCTTCCATAAGAATATTATCATAACGAAAACCTAGATTTACTAATTCTTTGCGTTTTAAAGCAGCATGAGTACAAGTCATGGCTATTATCTTAGCCTCCTTAACCAAAAGATACTTGGAACGATCCAATCCAGTGCGCAAAAGTTCAAAAGCTCTAAACTCTTCTAGTTCAGTGAATATGTGGGAAATATAACGAAAACAAGATTTGGCAATATTCATATAATCCTCATAACATTCGCCCTTAAATAATGGTTGAGGAGCATCATCAAAGAATTTATTAAAGGGAAATTCTTGTTCAAAAACTTTACGCCAAACATTTGCATCTTCGCTTTTCTCCACGGCAGCTGCTTGTGTTTGGAATTTCTCCCATCTGGCCATAACATTGTAAAGATAGAAATATCCTGCTGTTTCACAGGTGTAAGCATTATCACCTCTAACTCCTAAAGATTCTTGGAGTTTTTGCACTTGCTGCAATAAGTCTATGCGTTTGGCTAAAACATAATTAACACGTCCATAACGACTGAAATCTTTTTCGGTCTCCAAAGCCTCTTCACCATGACCCAAACGCAATAAATGTCTTTCGTCGATATCCAAGGCCATAATCTTTTCAAAAAGTTGATTAAGAGCCTGATTGGAATGCGTTACAATCAAAGTACGTTGATTGGGATGATTGTGATAGATATTGGAAATGATTTGCACGGCTACATCGGTTTTACCAGTACCAGGAGGACCTACAACCACAGTCAAACCAGGTTGCATACCAGCTCGTATAGCTTCGACTTGGGTTGGTGTAAAGCGTATAGAGTTTCTGTAAAATGGAAATTTAAAATTGGGATTAAAATTCATTATTAAGCTTTGTTTTCCTATTGTTGATTTGAGACTTGAGACTTATCAAAAATGTTCTACTTACTGTTTGGGTTTGTTACCCAAATAGGGACCACGATTCTCAAATTTATATGGTTGTACCACAATAGATTTGCTTAGCTGCTGCTCCTGCTTATCTTCTGAAGCCTCCTCCGACTCGTCTTTTTTCTCCGCCACATCTTCAAATATCAAACGAAAGAGTGCACTACGCTGTTCCTCGGCAACATTACATTTAATTTCATAATCAGGAAAACTTTCAACAATATGTTGATACGAAAGAAAAGTATCATTAAAATCCAAATTACGTTCCTAGAAAAAACCAACGATTAATAACTAAATATAATTAAGTTTTTTCATTCTTTTTACTTGATTTGGCATTTTGGAATAGTGGGCAGCACCAGGATCACCATAGCCCAATAAAATATCATGCAACCAGGCGGGTACCACACATTCAGTGTTCATTAAATGTCTTATGGTTTCTAAAACTGCTTTGAAATTATTTTCTTTAGGTTTGCGTCTCATTATAATGTTAAAGCTTTCATAAACATCATCTCCTCCCTTTAGAAAATAAACAAAAACTTAAAATTATATTTCACATCCCTCAATAAATAGATATTTCCCATTCACCTCTTGCAAGGAATCCATATCCAAGCGATACTGATTACAATCCAACCAAACACGATAAGTTCTTTGTTCACCAGGGAGTTGAGGTCTTGGATCGGGACCATCTTCTATAACTCGACCATTGGCATCCAACATACCCTCCACTTCACAACCACGCACATAAACTAAACCCACTTGTGGAATAAATGGCTCACGTGGATTGTATTTTGTACCTAAAGTTAAGTTTTTAAAAAGACCTTTTCAAACATATTGCTCGAGTCCACTTACCATAAGGTTTTGTAGGCTTAACTGTAATCAGAAAACACACATCATGCTTTCGTAGATTTTCCCATTCATCCTTAATCTCCTTGCGTACCGATAATGTAACTCCAATATCAGCTCGCACTCTAGAAGGTTTCTTTTCTCCAATATGAGGTTTAGCCACCTCCACAACAGCAAAAGAGGCAATAGGCAAGGCCATACGAGCCCAACCACCAAATACTACATCACCATCTTCCGATAGCCAGGGTAACATACGACTCACCGCATCCTCAATATCTTGACGAATTTCATATGTGGATTCCAAGCGAAACAGATTGAAATTTCTCAACAAATAATCGTGTAAAGTTAAAAATTGTAAATTCAATTTTGGCAAAGCCAAACAACCATCTCCTGTAAAATATTCCGACGGTACTATATTTTCATCCCAGATTATATCCTCGGTGGGATATAGAGGCATTTCATTGAGAGCATCCAATTGAGAACAACGTTTTTCATGTCTAGTTATTAGCAACTCCTTGAGAAAATCCTCATCCAAACGATGCCATTGAAAAGGTGGTTGTAGTTCATCAGGGACTAGATTTAAGAATGAAGCAATTTCTTTGAGCGCTTTTTCATTTAAGCCACCAAAGTGTTTTTCCAAAGAATCACGTGAATCTATGCTGGCCACATTCGATAGAGCAAATAATCTTAAGTCGGGAAATTTGGAAAAGGCTGCTCTTTGTAGAGAGGTAATTTTTTTATAATGGATTTGTGTCATATCATGATCGGTTAGAGAGTCTCCAGTCACATCATTGATTTCAAAACGTGAATAGAATTTTAACATATCCAATAGCTAGGAAGGAAGAAGATTATATAAAATGGAATTTAAATTTTTTAACGAATTAACACTTTAGAAAAGAAGAATGGAAAAACTGTTCCGATTTGCAACTAAAGAGTTTATCATTATGATTTTGGAAGTAAAGAACTAGTGAGTCAGTTATGAGAATATTTTTTATTTTACTGCAGATACTGGACCTAATTTTTCACGACTCGAGCATAAAAATCGATCGAAATTACAAAAGTTTCGTTAATTTAATTGTCTAAAACGTTACTATCATCGTTTTAGACAATTATTAGGGTTCTATAAATCGACTTTCGAATAATCGAACAATCGATTTTTTGTCGAAAAAAGTCGAAGTCGACTATTTTGTTCCAAAAAAGTCTATAACTCGACTAACGTCTATGAAAAATGTCGAAAAGTTGACTTTGCAAATAAAAGTCGAAAAAATTGAAAAGTCGAAAAAAGTCGGAAAAAGTCAAAAATATTCGAAATTTTTAAAAAAGTGGAAAAAAGTCAAAAACTCTAAAATAGTCGGAAAACTCGAAAAGTCGACTTTTAACTAAATGAAAAAAGTCGAAAAATCGACTTTGCATAAAATGCAAAATGTCGACTTTTAACTATATTCAAAACGTCGACTTTTCGTTTCAACTATAGAACCCTAACTATTATATTATAAAATTTTCTCGTATTTACTTTTATAACGCACTGTTCTTTTCAAGAACATACATTTACAAATCTCCTTACATACATATATGGTATTTGACATAAAAGGAATATTAAACACGCAAACCACAAACAATCAGACATACAAATGGAATCCTGTAAATATCGTACATCAACTTTTATGGATAGAAGAAAAGTTTCAAAGCAAAAACAAACACATAATATTGGAATGAAAATATTAAAAAATACTACAACTCCATGACAACAAAAAAGTAAATACTACTTCTTGAACAGCAAATTCTATGCATTAACAAAAACAAAACATTAGGAAAGTTGTAAAATACACATGGGCAAAAGTAAATTTAGATTATTGGAATACATACGAAATATGCCGGCATTTAATGTTTTCCCATAACAATTAAGAAATATTCTCTCTATATTAAATACTAAGTAATTGTTGCAAAATTTTCGAAACACATGCCGGTCTCTACTAGGTCTCTAGGGTCATTGTATGTTTTTTTTTACAAAGCACTCTGTACATTACACAGATTGTTTGTTGTATAGAAATATGCAAGTCTATTACTATAAATTATTTATTTCCGTACTATTTAATTACGGAATTTTGATACGATGGCACACAAGAGCATAGTGTACGCACGCACACATTACAAAGCCAGACTTGACAATAATTAACTATAGTTTAAAATTGAGTACGAGATATGGACAAAATAGAGCTAATTTAACTTGAGAAGAGAGCGAGAGAGAGAAAGAGAGAACGGGCTAACATTACACAAAATACAGGTATACATATGTATAACAACAGGAATGAGAAAAAGTGTCGTCTATAGCGTCGAGTAAAAAAACGCGAATATTTTCCTAATTAAACTTACAAACTATTAGTGGTTTAAAGGTCTTGTAAGTTTTATACCTTACAACATTATAGTGGGGAAGGTATAATGCTTTTGTGCTAATGTTTCTAATGCATAAAAATATTGGACCTGCACCCAGAATAATTTTTTTAGTCGATTTAGTTTTGTCCGCTCGTTTGCCTGGATGGAGATCCATTTAAACCTGGTTCACATGGAACAGACCACAAATTTAAGATAAAGATCTATAAAGAGGTCTGCCGATGTTCCTGAGAACTTTTTTAAATACAATGTGTTTTATCTTCTATTAGTTACAAAGGTTTCTTTTAATTGGTCTTTAGTAGGATTTTTTCTAATCTCTAATTATGTAGCTATAATTTTATTCATTCTATAAGAGATTTTAAGCCAATGTTATGCGATATTATTTCAGATATTACATCTCTAAGGGCGGGTTTCTTACTGCTTAGTTAAACTATGCTTAACTTGCTTGTAAGATTAAACAAAATCGGAACAAATTTAGGCGGACTTTAACCGTTGATTGTGTTTTTCAGTTATGGATCTAGGATTAGTTGTTAGTATTGCCAACTTTTCTGTCAAAAGCATAAGCAATGAACAGCTGTTTTTTGCAAATATCACTTTTGTAAAATGTAAAATTTTAGAAAAAATATAAATACAAATTTAAAACAATAATAATAATATCGATAAAAGAAATCATACTTAAAATATTAAGTTTTTATTCTTCCGAATTCATTGTTTTTGTTGATTGTGTATTCTCACTTTGGCCAATTACAATCAGTTAAACTTAGATAATAAATAACTTCACTGATTAATTAAAAAAAACATATATTAAACCAAATAATGAAGACTATGTTTATCAGAAAAACCCGCTCTAAGAAATACGGGTAACATAGTTAGGAAACTGAGTTTCTAAACATTAAACTATAATTCCTTTCATAGAACCCTATATAAGATTTTGTCAGCCGTACTTTTCATTTAACGAATGTATAACTTAGGTGTATTTCCTTGTATCTGATATATTATAAATCTATCTATCTATCTATCTATCTATCTATCTATCTATCTATCTATCTATTTATCTATTTATCTATTTATCTATTTATCTATTTATCTATTTATCTATTTATCTATTTATCTATCTATCTATCTATCTATCTATCTATCTATCTATCTATCTATCTATCTATCTATCTATCTATCTATCTATCTATCTATCTATCTATCTATCTATCTATCTATCTATCTATCTATCTATCTATCTATCTATCTTTCTATCTATTCTCTACTAAAATATCACCTTTAAGCAAAACTTTCATCTGGTATATTTCTAAGGTTATGAAACTAAAACCCGCTAAATTACCAACACCAAATGGTGTGGAGTATTTTAAGAGAATAACAAACAACATTATCTCACCAAATGGAAACTCGAAGTAAGAAGTTAAAAATGTTAAAGTCAAAATAACAGTGAATAGCTGGCTTTCAAATTGGATGGAAATAAAATGTGAACAACTAGATGATACGAAAATATTTAGTACATAACTAAAAAAAACAAAATAATAATAAACATTGATTGTATAAAAAAGAACAATGTTATTGTTAAGTAATTATAAATAAACAAATATATAAAATAATAAAGGAAATTGTAAATAAATTATATTTAACAAGAGCAACAACAAAAATCTTGTAAATTTTTGTAATACAGCCTACAGTAAATTTAAACAAAAGACTTAATGCAGCGTTAATGTTTAAGTATTGGTTTTGAAAGCAAAAAAAAAAAACAAAAATATTTAAGATTGTGTCGGCAAATGGTTGAGTGTCCAATTGAGCAATAATATCACACAAACCCGAAAGAGAAACAAGAACCGATAAAGAGAGCTATTTAATGAGTGAGTTTTAAAGAAATTAACTGATCAGAAGAGCGAGAGAGAGAGTGAAACTTATATCTTGAGTTTTGTATTGCATGACGATGACGTATTTAATAGATATTTTGTATGTGGTTTGTTTTAAAAATATTACAGATGTTATTTAGCCAGTTAGTCAGTGGAACAGCAGCAGCTAAATCTATTTAATAACCAAGTTAAAAACAGCATGGCCAAAATATCCATGAAATGGTTAATCTATACATTTTGCATATTACTACATCAGCAGACTGCCACAATTGAAGCAAATTTACAAGAGGAAAATCACATTGATGAGGATGTAGTTTGGGTGAATAAATGTTGTGAAAAATTCGAAATACGTATAGATTCGGTATGCAGCCAGGTGAATGAAAGCGGTAAGTGGTGTGTGTACCTAAAAAACATACCTATAAACATATGTATGTACATATAAACAAGACGACGCGTCAATATAAATGAAATGAAAGGGGAGGGGAAAAGAAATATGTAAAAAAAAAACAAAAAAATTTAAATAAATGTGGCAAACCGAAAAAAAATTGAAGTAAAACATAAATAAATGAAACATGCAAACATTGAACTAAAAAATAAAGCGCCAAGTTTTAGATTACACACGACTTTGCGAAACAAAATTAAAATGTTTTAATAATTTTTTTCTGTTGTCTCTTTTGTTGCAGAATACTTTCAACCCATGTTTACCAGCTACAATGGGGAACATAATATGCCGGTAAAATTCAAATTTGTTATTGGTTTACCTGCTTGTGGCTCAATGCAAACTTGGCCCATTTATCATTATCAAGGGGTAAATAAATAGTTATTTAATTTAATTTAAGCTAAAATAATTGTTTTTTCTTGCTTTTCTTTTAAAACTAGAGTGCCGATAAATTAGTTTTATTAGATGATGGTAAATTGCGCCACTATACCAATACCGCCGATGAAGCCTCGGATCCTTCTATAAATGACTATGGCGAAGAGTTGGCTGAAGAATCTAAACCATATTTTTATGATTATGGACGTGATCAATATTGTATAGATAGAGTAAGTACATATCTATAGATGTTAACAATGATGACTAATATTAGATAGATTAGTTGTATCAACTTTAGCTTGATTAAGTGATAAATGTTTAAAATATTTGTATTTCTATTTAAATTCTAGGCCATTTCTACGAAC
Organism: Lucilia cuprina; assembly: GCF_022045245.1. NCBI lineage: Eukaryota > Metazoa > Arthropoda > Insecta > Diptera > Calliphoridae > Lucilia > Lucilia cuprina. Next base: position 97,549,572 of record NC_060952.1, on the reverse strand, counting down.
GGTGATCAACGTCAAGTGTTATTTGCTAATATTTGTTTAGCTAAAAAAGAAATCAAATGGACCGATTCAAGTTTTTTGATGCGTAAAATCTTAAATCCCATTTTTCATGTTATAGCGCTGATAGTATTGTTGATTATAGCAATAGTTTATTTTATATTGCCGACTTTGAGGTGAGTTATGGAAATTTTATATAATTTTTATAAAAAATTTTAAAATTTCTTTATAAAAATATAATTTATAATATTTATCAATAATTTTTTAAAAAATTAGTAACGTTCTTTAAACAATTTTGTTAGTTATTGATCATTTTTAGAAAATTATTAAAATGTTGCAGATTTTCTTAAAAAGTTGTCGATTTTTCTAAGAAAAATTTACAAATTATAGAAAATTTATAAATTTAATTTAAAAATATTTTCGAATTATTGTAACTTTAATAAAAACAAACAACTTTCAAGCTATCGATCATTTTCGCACTTTTTTTTTTTGAAAATGTTTTAAAAAGTTTTAAAACATGTTTGACTTCTCGATATCGATCGATCATTTTTAGAAAATTATAAAAATGTTGCAGATTTTCTTAAAAAGTTGTCGTTTTTTCTAAGGAAAATTTACAAATTATAGAAAATTTATAAATTTACTTTAAAAATATTTTCGAATTATTGTAACTTTAATAAGAACAGACAACTTACGAGCTAACGATCATTTTCGAACTTTTTTGTAAATGTTTTTATAAAGTTTTTAAACATTTTTGACTTTTTGATAATTAAAATATTTTTTTAAAGAAAAAATTTGAAATAATCGATAAATTATATATTTTCTTTTTAAAATGTTTCGTGTTATCGATAACCTCGAATTGTTTTAGAGATTTAAAATGATTTTCACATTTTCGAACTTTTTTTGAAATTGTTTTTTCGATTTTTCGATAATTGAAAAAATGTTTTAAGAAAAATTTTCAAATATTCAATAAATCATAAATTTTTTCTAAAAGGTTTTCAGTTATCGATAACCTCGAATTGTTTTATAGTTTTAAAACGATTTTCACATTTTCCAAAAAAATTGTTCCATTTTTCTAAAAATAAATTTTAAATTTATCGATAATATTCAAACATTCTTAAGAATAGTGAATATTTCCATAATTTCTGTTAAAAATTTTTATTTTTGAAAACAAAAAACACAAAATTTTTAAACTATTATCAAAAAACTTTAAATTTTCTTTAAAAATAACCAAACCTTCTTTTAAAAATTTAAATTTTCTTTGTAATTTTGAAACAATTTTAAGATTCTTTTGAAGGTTTTGTTTAAAGTATTAGATTTTATTTTTGCTTATTTTTAAATTAAATTACTTTTCCTTTTACAGAGATTTAGTGGGCAATATAATCACTACAATTGCCGTTTGCCTGATGGTAGCCCAGGTGGCCGATCTAGTGCGCATTTTTACGGAATTTACGAATCATGTTTCATTTATAGTGGCCGATATTATTCTATATTTTAGCATATTGGCAGCCTTCTTCTGGCTTAATAGTTTTGGCTATTATATCTGGAAAACATTTCGTTCGCGTAATGTTTTTCTTAGAGTAACAGATGCCAGGAAATATTGTTATTATTCAGTATATGCTTGGGGTTCTACGGCTTTCATGGCGGGTATGGCAGTATTTGCACATTTCTTTTTAGATGCTGACACGTATAAGAAACAAAATGTGGTGGCCGAACAAGAAACGATGGGTTGGTTGGGTATAGCAATATTTTTTGCTCCCATAGCCTGTACCATATTGGTGGATATATTTTTCTATGTAACCACTTTGAAGTTAATAAATCGACGTAATGTTTACGGACGCATACAGCATAAATTAAAAGCCAAGTGAGTAGCTAACTAAATGTAAATAAAATCATTTTAATTTAATGTAATTCATTCATATTTCTTTACAGTTTCATTATGTTTTCTTTAATGCTTTTGATTATGTCTATCAGTTGGCTGTTTTTATGTTTATCTTGGTTAAAATTCGAAGGTCTTTTGTATGCCCACATTATTGTTAATGCCATACAATCTCCCCTACTGCTGTACATATGTGTTTTGCGACAGAAACATGTTACGTTTCTGCTGAAAAAATCTTGCTGTTATAATGAACCGCCTTCGACAAATGATTGGGGCGATGAAATGCACTATATGAACTGCAATGATTATTAGTTTTTAAGACTAAAGTATGAACTGATATTTTTTTTTTTTAATTTTATTATACACTTTGAATTTATATTGAAAATATAATGGCAACTAAACAACATTAGTATTAAGTTATACAAAAGAAGTACAACTCTTAAATGAATTCCAATGCTCGCGCTGCTCTCTATTTAGGTTTTCTTTATGATTTTTATAAATTTTCTTATATATTTTTGTATTTAGCAAATATTTTATATTTAAAGGGATATTTTAATGGACTCACCTAAATGTTAGGCATTTATTGTATTTAAAAACAAATTTAACGAATAATTTATACATTGAATGTATGAAAAATGTAATTTTAATTGAAATTAAGATGATAATAAAATAAAGTGTACTTAATTGATATTAAGAGTTTAACACGAAAACAATGATTTTTTTAAGTTTAACTATGTATTTAAACTACAGATCGCACTTGGAATATAACATGAAACTAGAAATCACTAAAATTACAAAGATTTTAAAATTAAACTCACTTACCTGACCAAATAATTTCCCATCCGGTCTCTGAACCAAATTGCTTATTTGAGCACGAACCAATAGATGAGAATCATCCAAGACAGTATTGAAAAAACGTCTTGTAGGCAGTAAAGCCTCCAAATCAATCATTAATTCCAAGAAACGTTCACAATACAGGATCGTATGTGAATCTACTGGACCCTCCAAAGGTAAATGTTCTAAAACATCTAAAAATTGTATAATAAGATTTTGTAGAAAATGTCTTTCCCATTCTACATCCGGATTCTTTTCGTTCTTTTCCTTTTTCTGTAACTTTTTCCAAACTCTACGCCATTCGGGTATAGAGCGCAGCTCCTGTTCCAATCGTTCTAAAAACAAAAACAACTTTGTATATAAAAAGTATCGATATTTTTTTAAATGTTTCTTACTTGGTTGCAAACATGACCACATGGACAATGATACCAAACGTCTAATTTGATTGCGACACAATTCGATTTCCATGCTATTAAAACAATGATTAAGAAATACCACCAAAGCAGTTTTCTCTCTTATTTGTGTTTTATTGTCTTCATTCAAACACAATTCCAAAACATGACGAAAAAATCCTGCAAACTCCTCAGCACGCTGCTCAAATGTTGACCATACCTCTACACGCTCACGAAACTTTTCATTAACCATAAAAACTATAGACATTAAGTGAGCATGTGATGCCGTGGAACGTTTATAATTGGGCCATAGATATTTCTCAAAGTATTGACTAAATTCCAGCATAACAATACGCCGGGTGGAATTTTTATGTTCCACTATTTCTTTTAAGTAAATATCATCCACCAGTTGGGCATCGTATGCTTCATGCGAGCCTTCTGTTTCCGGAGACCAGTATTTTGAAGCAATCTATGAAATAAATAAGTTGAAAATAAGTAAACGTTTATTGTGGTGGTTCCTCATTGAGTTGTCATCATACCTCCCAAATAACATCTGCACTCAATTGTGATACGGTCATTTGTGCTGACTTTTGTGTTTTGGCATCCACACCTTGCCGTTCTGCTTTGTTTTTATTTACATTTTTTAATTTCATATTTAAAGATTTTTGTTTAAAAATTAAAGAAAATAAAAATTATTTTAACACGATTTCTTGTGCATTAGTAAAAAATGTAAACAGAAAAGCGACATGTCAATTAAGGACAGGGATGTTATATTTTGCTTACAGGGTGTTTCGTATATATATGTTTGTTTACCTTTTTAATTGTTAATTAATTATATTAAATACGGCAACGCCACCAATTCATATAGAAAATATATTTTTTCATAATTCCCACATTCGTTTTCTATTTAATTTTGTTAAAATACAACAAAGTTTTTAAACTTCGGCAACATTGTTGCTCAGAATTTTAGCCTTTAATATGCTTGGGTTTTGTACTAAAACCTAGGGTTCTATAGTTGAAACGAAAAGCCGACTTTTTGCATTTTATAAAAAGTCGACTTTTCGACTTTTTGCATTTAGTTAAAAGTTGATTTTTCGACTTTTTTCATTTAATTAAATGTCGATTTTTCGACTTTTTTCATTTAATTAAAAGTCGATTTTTCGACTTTTTTTCAATTATTTTAAAGTCGATTTTTCGACTTTTAATATTTTATAAATAGTCGACTTTTCTACTTTTTCCGACTTTTTTCGACTTTTTCCGAGTTTTCGACTATTTTCGACCTTTTTCAACTTTTTCCGACTTTTTTAGACTTTTTCGACTTTTTCCGACTATTTTCGACTTTCCGACTATTTTCGACATTTTCCGACTTTCGACTATATTCGATTTTACCGACTTTTTTTCGACTATTTCACACTTTCTACTATATTCGACTTTTCGACTTTTTTCAACTTTTTCCGACTTTTTTTCGACCTTTTCCGACTTTTCGACTATTTTCGACATTTTCCGACTTTCGACTATATTCGACTTTTTCCGACTTTTTTCGACTATATTCGACTTTTTTCAACTTTTTCCGACTTTTTTCGACCTTTTCCAACTTTTCGACTTTTTTCGATTTTTTTCGACTTTTCGACTTTTTTGGACTTTTTCCGATTTTTTCGACTTTTTGACTTTTATTTACAAAGTCTTTTCTCATAGACTATAGTCGAGTTATCGACTTTTTTGGAACAAAATAGTCGACTTCGACTTTTTTGGACAAAAAGTCGATTGTTCGATTATTCGAAAGTAGATTTATAGAACCCTACTAAAAGCATCACTTTGAACATTTTATGTAGGTTTAAAATTTTTTAAACATTTTCCCCAGTCGTAATTCAGGTCTGAGTTGGGGAACAACTCTCGCGTCATCGCGATTATTTCTTAAACGCGTTCAGGCTTGTGTTTGTTGCCTGGCTTTCGACAGTTTTGCGTCTCGCTCGCACTGGTGTAATGTATTACTTCATATAACTGTTCAAAGTTATATGTTGTCTACATTAACCTCGTGCTCTCGTATTACCTCAAGTGAGGTTATGTTTTATTGGTGGAGACCATAGAATACTCAAACGTTTTTAACTGGTGGAGACCATAAAATACTCACGATATAACCTGGTGGAGACCATAAAATACTCACGATATAACCTGGTGGAGACCATTTAAACTCAAATATATACTGGTGGAGACCATTATACTTTTGATGAAATCAAGTCCGGATGCTCCAACTTCCTATATGAAGGTATAGGTCGGTTGGTGGGGTTTTCTCTGGACAAACGTGTGATAACCTGGCAATATGAGTGCTTGATGCACCGCCATCCTAATCAAAACCCAAAAAAAAAAAAAAAAAAAAAACATTTTCCCCTTAATTTCAAACCTTATTATAGGTTTTTGATTTCAATTTATTAAAATAACTTATGTTTTTTATAATTTTTATTGCATTTCTTTGTGTGTAGTTGTAGTAGTTACATATAACTTCTTGTTTGCAATTTTGTCAGTTTTGCTAATATAAATGGAAGCTTAATAATTTGTACTTATGCATAAAGAATTAAAGTTATATATATATATTTTCGACTTAAAAACTATTGGACTAATTTATTAATATTTATAAAGTAATATATTGTAAATGTTTATATATAAAAATTACAAAAAAAGAAAACTAAACTTTAAAGCAAGAAAGGCTACAAAAACTTAAACTACACAATTAAAATGCTACAAAAAAGAGTTTATTACTAAAAAATATAAACTAAATTTTATTATAATGATTATAAAAAAAGAGAATGGAAGCAAATAGTTTTTAAACAAATTGAGCTATAATTTAGAGAAAGTTGGTGTTTTTTAACTCAGTCAGTTGGCCAAAAATATTAATATTTTCATAAATTTTGTTTAATTTCATTTAAGCTGTTTAATAATTCTAGTTAAATTAAATTATATTTTGTATATATTACTTCGTATAGATGTTTATAAAAATAGTTTTACTACACTAAGTTGTAAATATGCAAAATTGTTGTTGTATATAAAGTGAGATAGTGTAAAAAAAGCATTAAATATTATTGTTTTTTTTCAACGGGAAATACGTTTACGTTTCCTATAAATGCTTTTATGAGCAAATTTTATTATTTTTTAGTTTTGTTTACTTAAATTGCTGCCTTTTTCATATTATTGTCCTGGCAATATATGATTTTTTTTAGTAAAAATTCTAGCAAATTAAAATACTTGTTCTTTTCTTTGTGTTTATCAAAAAAAAATAGCTGCTCCATAAATAGTATAAATCTATCAAAAATTATAAATTTATTTTTATTTTTATTACCTGCCTAATGTAATAAATAACTTGGTTTTTTTTTAAAGCCTTTTTAAGCTTTAAATATGATTCGAGTTTTTTTTTCTGTTCACAATTTTGTGTAAAATACTTAAATTAATTCGGTGACAACATCATCACCATCCCTAATTGGTGCCTGGAATGTTGAACCAGTAAATTCAAACATCTGCAACAAAAAAGTAAATTAGTAATTATATTAAGAGTAAAGTAAATTTAAAAACTTACTGAAGGTACCCGATTATTACGCAACGTAGCATAATCGGCAAAATCACTTATATGTTGTGGTGGTGGCGGTTCCATGCCACGACCATGATGACTGTTATGTGCATTATTAGTGGCTACATTAACACCCACACCATTACCGCCATGATTACCATGTCTTGGTTGTATAGTGGCATAAGTATTGTCTATAGTTTGATGTACATGCTCGATGGAACCACAATGATCCATGTGTCCCTAAAATTATAAGAAATTGTTATTGTAATTGATGTTTTAGGGAGATTGAGTAAAACTTACTGGTACATCTGAGGTGGAAATATGATCCGGTTCGGAAAATACTTGCATGGTTAGTTCCTGTTCTTCATACAGTTTTAGTTTTCTAAAGAAATTAAAACAAAAGCCATTAAAGTGCAAATTATTAAAGACAAAATTTGTACTTACTGTTCAATCCATAAAGGATTTTCGGTTGTATTTAAATCTTCAATGATTTGTTTTTTTATTAAGGCTTCTTTACGTCTATTTTCGGTAGGCACAGAGAGATTCCTAAAGTTTTAATAAACAAAGAAATAAATATAAAAATAAACCAAAAAAAAAAAAAAATAAATCTACAAAAAGGTGGCCTTTTAAGGAAAAATATTAAAGTACATTTTCCTACATAGGCACACCACATTGACACAAAACAAACAACTCACCAATGTTTAAGACAACAACAGAGCACAATAAAACTAACTACCCCCACAAATAGAACAATAACTAAAGCCACAAGACCAGCTACAGCTAAATCAAACTCTTCTTGGACAATTGTTATATAAGCAGGGACAACATTTTCAATTGCAAAACCAGCATAATAATCCTAAAGAGATAAACAATTACAAAAAAAAATCATACATTTTTTCCAAATAAACAAAACAAAAAAAAAATTACCCTTAAATAATCATAATTAGCATCTATAACTTTGAGTATCTCATCAACGGGTGAAATTTGTTTAGTATTAGGTTCGACCGCATGGAAAAATAGATCAGACCAATCCATACGTATGCGTCCCATCGAGTCAACATGATAGCGCAGCTCATCCACAATAATACGATGTTGAGTGGCATTACGCAGTTCGGCTATGATTTCATCTTGTTGCTGGGTTACTTCTTCGCGAGGTCGTGAAAGTATGACACGCACTAGTTGACTATAGTCGTAGATCCAAACCTGTTAATAAAGTTAAGATATGAAATTTAGATTTTTGCCTTGAAACGGATAAATGAAATAAAACTTACTATAACTTTGGCTCTAGCTATACGTTGTGGTGCCTCCACCTCCTTGGCTATCACCTCTAATTCAAAACGATCTTGATTGTATTCGGCCATAAAGGCGCCAGTTGATATTCTACCTTCACTGGAAATGGCTGGAAAGAAAAGTTAAAACAAAAACATTTTTAATTATTTTGAAATATTTTTAGTTATAAAACAAGTAGGAAAGTATAGTCGGGCATGGCCGACCATATAATACCCTACACAATGAGTATATTTTTAAAATGTTTACTTTTTATAAAGAAACTTTTATGTTGAAAAAAACCAAAATTTCTAAATGAGGCTTTATACAGGTCAATTATGGGCCGATCCTTGGTAAATTTGGGAAAAGGATATATTTTTAAATAACAGTTAGTTTTGTTGAGTTTCATTGCGATACAAATGGTTACAAGTCAATTTTAGAGGTTTAAGACATTTTTCGAAGGGGGGTTTGTATGGGGGCTAGGGTCAAATAAGGGCCAATCCTTACGAAAATCTGCAGTGTCATTTATACTTATATAAAACTTATTTATACCAATTTTTATAGAGATAATAGAATATTTGACGTAATTATGGCATAAAAAGTTCAAATCGGGAGGTACGGTTGTATGGGGGCTAAGTGAAATAATAGACCGATTTCAACCATTTTCAATAGGCTTCGTCCCTGTGCCAAAAAACATGCTTGGTCTAAATTTCATCAAATTATCTTGAAAATTGCGCACAAGGTTTACATGGACGGACGGACATGTCTTAATCTACTCAAAAAATGATTCTGAATCGATCGGTATACCTTAAGGTGGGTATTAGACCAATATTTTTGTATGCTACAAACATCAGCACAAACGTATAATACCCTCCCCACTATAGTGGTGTAGGGTATAATGACCTTAAATAAAACTAATATTGAATTTGACTTCGAATTTTCAAAATTAGTTTTTTAAATGAAAATATATGAAAATTTCAAAATGTTTATGTTTGAAATTAGAATAAATTTATATTTTTTTGAAATCCTAATGATGTTGAGGTAATTTTGAATTTTTCGAACTTTAGATCAAATTTTCGAAATTAATCTCAATATTAAAAAAAAATTCTTAAAATCCTTTAAATTTAGAGAACATAAGTTCAAATCTTCAAAAAATTAATAACGCATTAAAAAAAAAGACTTACCAAATGGACTTGGCACTATGGAACCCGTAGTCTTATTCGCTCCAAACTTATACAAATTCGACGACGTAATCATATATTCAATCTGTGAATTCTTGCCAATATCAGCATCTGTAGCATTGACTAAAATAATTTCAGTACCAATTACCGCCTTCGAATTAACTCCAGCATAGTATATGTCATTCATAAAAACTGGTGCATTATCATTTTCATCCAATACCGTTATAATAACCTTGGCCACTGTATTATCACGATCTAAAGTCTTTATCGAAAAGGAAGCTCTTTCTTCGTCCGATATATGAAGATCACGTTTAATACTCGCCAATATGTATAAAGTATACGAATCGGTAGTTTCTCTATCCAGCGATTTATTGGTAAAAATATCTCCTGTAGTTTTGTCCACTACAAAGGCACCATCTTCATTACCCAGTAGCATATAGTAGAAGACATCCTTATTGTGTTTATTGCGTGCAGTGGCTTGTATTTTGCCGATTTTTACATTACGTTCATTATTTTCGACAATTTGTATACGATAGGGATTGCTGGCATCGGGGAATTCTGGGCGATTTTCATTAGCATCTATAATGCTGACCGTAAGGAAACGCAAAGTTTCAAATGGTGTGGGATTGCCGGCATCACGGGCTACTAGTATTAAATCAAAGCTGCCGGAAAAAGTAAGATGATAATAATATTTATTAAAACTGTAATAGTTAAGTTTAACCTTTATCATACTTACTTTGATTTCTCTTTACGATGCAGCTCTTTATTTGTTCTTAATTCACCCGTTTCGAGATCTATTTTAAATTCTTCTGTTTCCTGCAGATTTTGATCATTGACTTGTAAGTGATAAAAGATTTGACCATTCTCATCGGTATCATTATCGGCCGCCTTAACAGTTAAAACTAAATAATCCTTCTTCACAGAATCCTAGAAAATAAAGAAAACTTGTATATAATACAATATTCGTTTACAACATTTCTATAATTACTCCAGGTATTTCAATGGTGGCATTCGATAAAGCTGGTATAAGAAACTGCGGTCTGTGTTGATTAACACCCTTAACTGTAATAATAGCTTTAGTAAAGGCTTCCATGGTACCAGAGCCCTGAGTATCACGGGCTGATATAATCAATTCAAAAACTCCTTTCTGGCCATTAAGACTGCGTGCTGGATATATAATACCCGTTTGTGAATCTAATTTAAAAAGCTGTTGATCATTGCCCGCCGTTATAACATAACGTACATCACCAAATATGCCCTCATCTAAATCGAAAGCCTTGACCTGCAATAAGGCAGCAGGAGGATTTAAAGCCGCATTTTCTGCCACTACGGAGGTATATTCATTTTGTGTAAACTCGGGAGCATTGTCATTAACATCTAAAACATTGAGATAAATCTAGAAATAGAAAACATTTTAATCCTCAAACTAAAATTTCTTTAAGTTTCTCCAACTTACAGCTGCTGTAGTAGATTTCTGTACCGTTAGAGGTGCCTTATCTTTTGCCACTGCTGTTAAGGTAATTTGTTTTACCTTTTCCCTATCCAATATAGAAGAATCGGCCACCATTATATTACCCGTATAGGAATCAATGGTAAAATATTTATTATTTTCTCCAATCAAAGAATAGGTAATCTCGCCAAAGGCACCCAAATCCTTATCAAAAGCCTCTACTTTACCCGCCACTGTGCCAACGGGAGAATTTTCTGTGATATTAAAATAATATTCACTTTGTGTAAATTGTGGTTCATTATCGTTGAGATTAATAACATCGACTAAAACATCTGCTGTGGAAGTTAACGAAGGAACACCGGTATCACTAACTGTGGCTACAAATTTAACTTCTTTAATAGTTTCATAATCGAGGCGTTTGGTTAGAGTAACCACTCCTGTAGTTTTGTTGATATCAAAGTAATCGTTGGCTGAGATATCATATTCGCCAATGGTAGAGTCTTCATCGTAGGCCTGCAAGGTTGTGAGTACTGTTCCCACGGGTTGTTCTTCTACCATCTGAAGTTTAATTACGGGATTGTCGATGGTCCAGGGTAAACTGAATTTCTGTAAAATATGAAATATAAAATATATATTTTTACTCTAAACTACAGTAAAATCTATCTTTCTGAACTAAGACTGTGGTCTAGTTTGTAGTCTAGTCTCTATAGATTGTAGTCTATTCTATAGTCTAGTGTTTAATCTAATATTATATCTAGTCTAAAGTCTAGTCTATAGTTTAGTCTAATCTAATATTATATCTAGGTTAGTCTTGTGTATGGTCTAGTCTATAGTCTAGTCTAGTCTATAGTCTTGTCTATAGTCTTGTTTATAGTTTTATTGTAAGACTCTTATCTAGAGTCTAGTCTAAAGACTAGTCTATAGTCTAGTCTATAGTCTAATCTAAAGTCTAGTCTATAGTCTAGTCTATAGTCTAGCCTACAGTCTAGTCTATAGTCTAGTCTATAGTCTAGTCTATAGTCTAGTCTATAGTCTAGTCTATAGTCTAGTCTATGGTCTAGTCTATAGTCTAGTCTATAGTCTAGTCTATAGTCTAGTCTATAGTCTAGTCTATAGTCAAGTCTATAGTTTAGTCTATAGTCTAGTCTATAGTCTAGTCTATAGTCTAGTCTAATCTGCACTACAGCCTAATCTGTAGTCTGAGCTACAGTCTATTCCATGATGCACTTATTACACATGGTCTATTCTATAGTCAATAAAATAAAACAATAAATCAAAAAAAATATTCAGTTTCTTTCAAAATTTCGAACAATAAACATGAAAATATAAAAACAAAAAAAAAAAAATTCAAATGAATTTAGAATTTGGTAAATTCAAAATTTTATGTATAAACATTTTCCTAATACTCCTTAAAGCTGCCCTATTAAATCCTTATCAATTGCAAGCAGAGCTTCAGGAAGTCGATTTTATACTGCAAAATAATTGCAATTTATGTCATAGATTTTTGGTGATATTTATATGTTTATATTTGGAACTAAAATTTATTATGGGTTACATTACTCTTGCAGCCAATATAATAGCCATGTAAGTTCGCAAATTAAATTAAATTGAAATTATAATGAGAATTTTAAGATTTCCCATTTTAACAGCTCAATTACCACATCTTCTATTACCCGCCTTAATAGCTCAAACTATAGATCATATAGGTTTAAATTTCTTTGAAATCATTTTGGGATTTTGTACAACTAAAATCATAGCTATCCACAATATGAGTGTATTTGTTATACTGGTATTAAATAATTTATTTAAAATATCATTTGCCATAACAGCCTTGTAAGTTTGTTTTTATCTTATTTCTAAAACCAGTAAAAAAATTCCCTATTTTTCTTACAGAAATATCTATTCCGATTATTATCAACAATTGAAATGTATTCCCTTACAATTGGTACAATCAAAATGTTGTATTATGTCCCAAGAAAAATTCATTAAACTTGAAACTTTACAATAGCTTGCCAACTTACCGGTGCCACCTCATTGACATCTATAATTTGGATAATTAATAAACCACTGCCTTGTTGTACCGTGGGTGCTGTACTATCGGTTACCAAAACATTAATACGTATGACCTGTTATGTTAAACAATATTACAGCATTTTTTTACACATGTATTTGTTGGCAAATACTTACTGCAAATAGATTACGATTGAGTTTTTTATTGACCACTACTTTACCGCTGCGTGTTATGGTAAAATATTCTTTAAATTGTTCACTATTTTCCACCTCTTTGCCATCCTTGTCAATGGCTGAAATACCAACGGCAGCAAAATCTAAAGCATCTCTGGCAGAGACATCGGGATCGATGGCCATTAAAGTATAGAAAACAGTGCCAACGGGAGTGTCTTCACGTACCTGTAATAGTTTAAGCGATCGAATTAATTAAGGGTTATGAAAACAATTGGTAAAATGCATTAATGAAATGTACCTCTGCATGTTGTGTCGCTGGCGTAAAGTATGGATCTTTGTCATTGCTATTCACAATACTAACAGTCAAAGTGGCTGTGCCCGATAAGCTGGGCGTACCCAAATCCATGGCAATAACTTCAATCTGATAAGTATTACGATTGTCATAATCCAATTTACGGGAAACAAACACTTCGCCCGTAGTCTCATCAATGCGAAAATCATCAAAACTACCCTGCTGTATGCGGTATCTAGAATATAAAACGAAAATGTGAATAAAACTATCTAATGATCCTTAAAGAATTTCATCACCTTATTTCCGCATTTATGCCCGAATCTAAATCTTCCGCTTCCAATTTCTCTACACTTCTGCCAATTTCGGAATTTTCCTCCACTACAGCAGAATAAGTGTCAGCTAAAAATTTGGGCTCATGATTATTAACATCTCGTACTGTAATATTAATATGACAATTGGTAGAGAAAAGGCCATCATGAGCCTGTACGGAAAAGACTAGATTATCGTTTTTCAAATGGGTAACATCGAGAGTGGCATTGGGTCTTATGGTAATTTGGCCAGTTTGATTGTCTATGACAAATGTGTCCTGAATATGTTTGTCACCAACAATACTAAAAGAGAAATTTTCGAATTAAAAAGAACAATAAAAGCAAGACGACCACAAACCTATAGGTTATATCCGAAACAGTATCAGCATCTCGAGCTTTTACTATTAAAGGAGCCTCAAATACTCTTGAACCCTCATCTACCGAGGCTCTATAATAAGGACTTTCACAGACGGGAGGTGAATCATTGGCATCTGTTACCGAAATACGTAAAGATACCACTGAATTGGTACCTTTACCCTCATCATCGGTAGCCTTATACGATAAGAAATAAGTAGTTTCTGTTTCATAATCCAAACATGTTTTAGGCAATGCCGACGGTTCTGGCATCAATTCATTATTGACATCTATGGCATCGGGACTCTTTAACAGTCTATATTCGTAATCAGCATCATTATGCTCTTCATCGCCTTGAGCACTCATCAAATAACTAGTTATATCTTCATATTGTCGTTTACGTCTTGTATTATCACTTGTAGTTTCTTTAATCTTACTGCAATCGGCCAGAGTAACTACACCAGTCTTTTCATCTACATGAAATAGTTCGGCTCCATTTCCCGATAAACTATAACGCAGACCAGCATCACCAAAATTACCCGAATCCATATCTTTGGCCGTTATAGTAGTAATATATTGTCCCGGCAAAGCGGACTCGGAAACAGATGCGGAATAGGATTCTTGCTCAAACATGGGCTTATTGTCATTTACATCTAATACTGACACTGTAATGGTAGCCGTAGAGGATAATTTGGGATTTGTATCGGTTTCCTCGGCTATAACCAATACAATAAATTTACGCTGATTGGGATTTTCATAATCCAAACTACCATTGGCTACACGTATGTGTACCTGTGAGAAACCTGTCACCAATTGTGGTTCTACTTCGAAAACCTCTGAAACATCCTCTAGACGCAAAGAAAATTTAGAATTAATGCCCACATCACGATCGGTAACATTCATATCCAAAGCTAAAGGTGTACCGGTGGCGGTATTTTCAGGTAGAGAAACATTATATTCTTTTCTATTGAAAGTGGGTGGTGAGTCGTTAACATCACGTATAGTTATGGTAACAGTAGCAGTGCTACTCTCCATGGGATCATTACTGGGTACACCATTAACAACTTCACGGGCCTAGTAATATAAAAAAACAGTTTAGATTTTTGTTTTAAGTTAAAAATCTCATTTACGAAAACTTACTCTTACGGTCAGCTTCATAATACCAGCACCATCTGGTAAAGCTTCACGATCTAAAGGTTTGGCCGTTCTTAATTCACCCGTATGTTCATCCAATAGAAAATAGTCCATGGGATCTATAAAGATCATTATTTAAGAATGTTTTCTAAATTAAACAAACCTAAGCTAAACTTACTTGTCAATAAATCATAAACAATTTTTCTGGGCTCTCCAGTATCACCATCTCTGGCTTGTATTTTCAAAACTAAAGTGTTAATGGGACTGTCCTCGTCAATAACATTCGATTTGTATTCTAAGAATACGGGAGGCTTGTCTTGAACATCTTTAACACGTACCTCGAAATTTGTGCTAGTTTGATGAACGCCATCCTAAATAAAAATTAAATTTATAATAAGAATTTATCTTAATATGTTCAATAACTTACAGTGGCCTCTATTAGGAAATGATAAATTGTACGTTGATTGTAATTCAAAGGCTGATTTAAAACAACATTGGCTGTTAAAATTGTGGGCTCTCTTTTCAGGATATCTAAACGGAATCTGTAAAATAAAAGATTAATTGAAAACTGGTAAACGGCTTGTGTCATTTTATTATTTCTTACTTATCACAGGCATCTGGTGATTGTTCTTGTGGTATGCATTTCAAATCCAAACTCTCTCCTACAGTATCACGATCTTTAACTAATATGGAATTGAAAATAACCGTACCAATGGGGGTATCTTCATTAACATCAGCTCCATAGGGGGTCTAAAATTTTAGCAAATCATACTTGTTATTGCTATAACTATTACTCATACACTTACATTTTGAAATTCTGGTGGATTGTCATTCTCATCCGATACTATAATCGTTATAGTCTCTTGAACTATATTATCTAATTCTGATTCACCATCTTCGGACACTTGATCACGTATTGTGATTAGAAATTTTAAACTATCCCTTTCTTCACGATCCAAAGGCTTAATTAGAGTAATATTACCCGATATAGGATCAACTTCAAAATGTTCCGAACCTATAGAACCGAATGTAACATTACTACCCTCAGGATCAGAACCTTCCAATTGATAGACCACCGAACCGACAGGCGTATTTTCCGAAAGTACAATATTATTATTGACTTGACGAAAGATTGGAGGATAATTTGTTTCGCCTGTCAAGGAAAAAGTATAAGCAATATTTTAGGTAAAAGAAGTAGCATTTTATGATGTGAACTTACAAATAATCAAAACACTGTTAGCTAAAAGCAACAGCAAATAGATCAAAGTTCTATTTTTAGGCATTTTTTATGAATCGTCATCTACCGGTAATAGTGGCTGTAGTGAAAATAAAATAATAATTAAAATATTAGATGATTTTAGTATGTTGAGAAAATTTATCTGTTTTAATATTAATTTATTTAAATCTAAATTTTGTTTTCATATTTCATAAAAAAAACTATTTTGATAATTTAAAGATTTTAATTGAAAACCAGAAATGTAAAGTTATTAAATTTTATCACGTATCTAGACACATTTTAAAATTTAATTAAAAAAAGTAAAAAGGTATATGTGATAAAAAAAAATATCACATATACCTATTTTTTCTGTCATGATGGGATGGCCATTAGATCAATAGCTCAAGAGGTTGCCCTCAACGCGGCCATTAGACTCGATACAGGAATGTCGATAGTTTAACCACCTGCCTTGACGGCCTTATCCCTCGGTGGTCTTTTACAACCACTGGGTAGACTTGAGAACGGTCTACCATTGCCCCTTTGTTCTTCAATGAAGATCGCCGGTGGCAATATTTGTACATTGGTTCTGACCGGTCCATGCACAAGTACTTTGCTGGAGTACTCGAGCTATCTAATCTCTTGATCATTGGATGGCCTCTGTTGATTCGGCAACAGCGCCTAGAGACGTAACCGGTAGACTGAAGTACGATCCGTCAATAAGCCGTAGACATTGTTCTTATAGGGATACACTGTGGTAATTCTGATATGAACAGAGTAAACTCTGAACATATCTGGACAAGGAAGGAAAATTCAATGGTATCAAAAGTATATAATACCTTTCATACATCATCATTCAACCCAGCACATCATTTATACGACACATTCATAAGAGAAAAACATACGGCACATTCATCAGGTAGACGGGTGGGTAGGGGCTGCCGAACCTCTCATTCATCCCGTACCATATACAAATAATACCAACTCATTTCCAACGCTTAGTCCCTCGACTGCGGGGTATCTGTTGTTCTCGGCAACAGCACCGAACTTATCCCGAAATATTGAATATTATTATGCATCAGTCCTTTAACCGCCACTTACTTTCTGACCTCTGGCAACTAAGCCAAACAGTAGACTGTGAACAATTTTTCAATCCCGGTCAGATTGGAGGTATTGGCCACCTCTTCATACCCTGGGATTGCAATAACACCAAGGCGAAGGTCTCGCCAAGGTAACTTGCCCCCGGGGGGATAGACTCAATACAATTGGTATATGATTGAGTCAGGTCATTCTAAATTGTCCAGAAGAGATCCCTGACAATATCGAATTGCATCGCCAAACCGTCTTTTGATGGAAACAATCCTCCATGACAGATCGTATAAGGTGTTCACCGATGGCTCCAAATCAAACCTTGGTGTGGCTTCTATATAAAACATTCGGGAACGGAAGACTCCTTCCAGCTTCCCAACCAATGTAGCGTTCTTCAGGCTGAAGTATCAGCCATAAAACGGGCTGCAAATTGGCTCAGGTTTTACCGAAAATACGGTGTTAGTATTCGAATTTATACCGAGAGTCAGGCAGCGCTTAAGGCTCTAAGTGGTGTCTACACGACATCAAACTTTGTCCTAGAATGCCGGGCATCACTTAACGAGATGGCGAAACATTCCACAATAGGACAAATTTCTGGTAATACCATTGCGGACTCTCTTACCAAGCTAGGTTCCTCGTTTGCAAGAGAGCATACTGACCCTTTTGTGGGCATGCCGTTTTCAACCTGCAAACACTTGATACGTGAAATGTGCGCAATGCAGATGGACCTACAGACAGGCAAGGTTTATGTGGCCATCTGCCAGGATAAAGAGGAAGAAGATAGTATTATTCACTTTCTCTGTCGTTGTCCCGCCCTATCTGATCAAAGAATGGGTCTGATAGGTAGCTATTTTCTGCATGACTTATCGGATATATCGGAGGTCAATATCCGAAGATAGATTCCTACATTCATGCGACAAACTGATTTTGTCTAGGAACCAGAGTGATTAGGTCGAAGTGTACTTATACTCTGACCGTTTTTCCTCTTTTTAGGTATCACAAAGGGTTCAATTACTGGACCCAAGAGTGTCCCCAGTGATGATATCGCGAGGATGATCTGCCAACCTATCTTACATACTATTCACTGGTCCGTCAGGGCCGATTATAGATTCTTACTTGTTCTAAAATTTATTAAAAACTGTCGTATCTTCACAACTAATTGTAAAACTAATTTTAAATAATTTCAAAATTTAAAGAAATTAAAACTTTTCTCCAACAATTGAGACTACTACGCATACGCATGTAAAGAGTACTCCTAAAAGGACTAGAACTGGTTCAAAACTAATGAAAAAAACATATTCCATTGAACATAGTGATGTCCTAGATGATCACCACGTAATCCATCCATGCATTACATCGGATTTATTCTAAAACTACTTACATGTTGATTACACGTGGTCTCATGTAATGATGGCTTTGGATACTATTGTTTTCAAAAAATTAAAATGATGTACTCCAATTTTGTTTACAGGGGATAAGTTTTTGGATTACTTAAACGGATACTGTACTTCAATAATTTTTGCAGGGT
The DNA here is from genome assembly GCF_022045245.1 of Lucilia cuprina. Lineage (NCBI taxonomy): Eukaryota > Metazoa > Arthropoda > Insecta > Diptera > Calliphoridae > Lucilia > Lucilia cuprina. The sequence continues at coordinate 97,530,918 of NC_060952.1, read as the reverse complement.
TAATACGTTTATATTGTATTTTTTGTATTATATATAAATAAATTATAAGGTTTAAAAATTTTAAGAATAAAAGCTTTTGTTTATAACAAAACTCATCAGGAGAAAGCTAATAAAAATGTTTTTTTGTTTTAAATATCAATAAAATTATGAATTTTTACACAGATTTTGTTAGTAGCTGCTTCTCTGTATTTTGTATATATTTTTTAAATATTTTTTTTTTAAAGTTTTTACTAAAGAAATTAAAAACTAAAAAGCTGTTAAATAAAACCAAATATGAGAATACATTTTAAACATTTAACTATTGCTTTAAGGATTTCATATAAAAAAACAAAAATTTTTAACATTTCTTTGCATACAAATGTGGGAAATTCTTAAAGTTACATCAACTTCCTAAAAATATTAAGTAAAATATTTTGGCCTTTAGCATGTAACCCGGAAAATATGAAACCTAACTACTCAAAACATTTCTAAAGAAAGAAATAAAATAAAAAATCTGGTTACTGTTAGGTACACTTAGACAAAAAAAAAAAAAAAAACTTAAATAATGTAGATCTGGCTGAGTTTGGCTTAAAAACAGTTGTAGCTGTATTAAAGATTGTTTGTATGTGTGTGTTTGTATTTGTGGTGGGCTTGTATGTCTTTAAATATCCAATAGTAGAAGTTAAATGCTGGTGCTGATGATGTTGATGATGATCATGACGTTGTTGTACAACTGGTATATTGAATTTGTCTTGTTGCATCTTGCTGTGGTTTTATATTTTTTTCTTCTAAAATTTTATTTAAATTTACTTTAACTAAAGTTATGTAAAAATAAAATATTTATTTAATAATTTTTGTCTTTTGATTTCTTTTGTTTAATATTGATTGTTTAACCAACCATGGAAATATATAATTGTAGACATTATTAACAAATGCCATCATAATACAATAAATAAACATTGGGTCAAAAACAATTATTTTTAGGTCAATATCAATAATAAGAAAAAAAATATTCAATAGTATTTCTTTTCTCTTGAATTTTTTGTAGTTTAAGTGAAGCTTGGTATTTAAACTTTTTATATACACTTGCAGCTGGTTTGTTTGGTATTTTTTCTTCTATATTTTAAATATCATTTAATAACTGATTTTAACTTTTATTTTATATATTTTTTTCTTTTTTTTGTGCTGCTGAAGATATACAAACACAAAAAATTTCACACATAGATTGCTTTTTTTGTTGTTATATTTGAATTCATTAGTATAATTCTTTAAGACTTTTTCTTCTTTTCAGACAAACTTTTTTAAGATTGTTTTTACTTTTTTTATCTGTTGACTGCTTACGTTTGTAGTGAATGAGTGAGTGTGTGTGTTTATGTTCACAAGCTTGAATGTTTGTGTATATCGAGTGGTTGAAATGAATTTTTAAACCCGTTTTCGAATAACAAACTTTTAAGCGCGTTTCCACAATTTATACTTGTTGTCGGTTCAAGAGCGTAAAATAAACTAAACTCTGAGCATCAGACAATGTGGCTCAAGCAATGACTGACTGAATGGTAGTAGAATTTTTTTTAGCTGCTTGATGTTATAACTATAATAAGAATTTAGAATTAAACCATAAATGTTAAAAGTGGAATAAGTTGAATTAAAAGAATATAAGATTTTAAATAGAAATTTTTAAACAGAATATTTTAGTATTATTTTCAATTCAGAAAAAAATTGTCTGATAATTTCGAATTTATAAGACAATTTTAATAATTTTAAACTCAAGAGAATTTGTTACCCCCATTATCACAATGTCTGGTTATTTTTTTATCTTAAGGTTAAATTAAATTTTAATCGGCAGAATAACTTTCGGTTAAACGATAACCGGTGGTGGAGTTAACGGGGCTTAGACAATTTGTAATATTATAAAACTTTCCATGAAAAATTTTGAGAACTTGTTTTAAAAACTACTAGTTCTAGAACGAGTGAAAACAGAACCACTTCAGATTCTTAAACAACAGTCTTGGAAATAGTAGTTTCGCCATTACTTCTGGAACCCGTTCCTTAGAATATTGTTCTTAAATACTTCTAAATAGGAACTATTTCTTTGAAACTACTTATACATTGCTACTGCACTAGTTCAATGGAACGCATACTAGTTCCTGAAAAACTTCTTGGAATCAATTGAAAAAAAATTTTAAAAATTAAAAAATTTATAAACTTGTTTTTATCGAAATAGAAAACACAAAATGTATATTTTTGCATTCCACTGAAGTACATGATACTAAAGAGTTCCCGAATTGAATGGTACCGAAAGAATAGAAAGTTTGCTGTTTGTAACGTATATCCTTATAAAAAATATTTCAAAAGATTAGAGGTGCGGAAGAATTATATTTTAAATTTTTACGTAAGAAATGTATATGTATGTAAGTGATCAAAAGCTTCCTTGGAAATAGTTCCGACGTTGACAAATTCAAACAAAAATCATTGATTAAATAACTTGTTCCAGAGGCGTTCCAAAGAACGAGTGTCGACTCCATAACGCTTCCTCAGAAGCAGTTCTGAAGGTGACAATTTCCTTGGTCTCAACGCCAATCGAGACTTACCTCCATATTTTGTAAAACACTTCAGCTTGTGTTGAAAATATTTTCAGACAAATTTTTGAATTTATATGAAAATTGAAGTGAAGCGAGGTGAAGGGATTTACAAAATAATCCCCTTAAAGTTTTTTGCATTAAATTTTATAATTTAAATGAAAAGAATCGAAAATTTCAAATTTTATAGTTTTTTGGAGGACATTTTCTTAAAAATAATTTTGAATTTTATAAAAAATTAAAAAAAAAATTCTTTAAAAAATGTTTGAAAACAATTTTAAATTTGATTAAATTTTAATTTTGTGTTTATTTTTCGAAAATATCAATTCATTCTCTTAAACAATATTTAGTTTCCATCTTAAGGGTTAATACTAACTTTAAATTAATCTGAGAAATTAAACCCAAAAGAGAACATAAGAAAAAAAAAACGTAATCTTAAATCATTTGCCTCAATATTCTTAAACAAAGCGGTACATTTTCAAAAATAAAAAGCAAAAAATAAATTAAAAGAAATTTCTTTAAAACTAAAATTAACATATTTTTATAAAATTGACATACTATCTAGTAACTGTCGTTTTTTGTAGTTTGTTAAAAAAACAAATTTGCATTAAACTCTTTTGCCTAGTATATATGCGATCGTAGACAAAATACATATAAACTATTTTTTCTTCTTTTCTGATTTAAACACGTCTCAACGTATAAACAATTCAATGCCATTATGGACTATGTCAGAAATTATAAGTAAAAAAAAAATCCACAACAACAATAAATAATTAAACAATAAGCAAAGCAATAAAATTATTAAATTAAATTCAAACATGAATGTACTACAGGCAATATTATGGAAATCTCTAAATATTTTGTAGGTACATATGTATTCTCAAATGTAAGGCTTTGTATACTAAAATTTAATTTTTGTTTTATTAATATGGTGCATATTAAAAAGATGGATATTGTGTGTAGAGTATATAAGTATGTACTATATGAGAAACAGTGTTTGTGTATAAAAAATTAATTATTTGTATGATATTACAATTAACAATTATTCAGATTTTTTAGAATAAGTTAAATTAAAAGTTTTTAATTTTTTTATAAAGTAAAATTTGCGTTAGTATTGAATAATTTTTGAAATTATTAACATATGGTATTGTAACAATTAAATTTTAATTATTGATTTGAATAGCAGAGTTGGTTCACATGTTTTGTGAAGTTCAAAAAGCTACAACTTCCCGTCAATGCAAATACATTTTTTGCTTTTAATTCTTTAGATATGTTTAAAAATTTAGAGCAAAATTGTCAATTTCATATCGTGGCAAATGTTCCTCTTTCCCTTTTAAAATTACTGTTGAATCACTTTCTTAAGAAGATATTAAGAAAGCCGTCTGAAAAGAATCTTATAACTGAATATGTTTCAATGCAATTGAGCATTAATTGCTTATTTTAAACTAGATATTTACATTTATATATGAAGTTTATAACGAATTTATTTATAACTCAAACGACGAATTTCGTATAGCACGACGAACTAGATGATAACAATTCGTTGCGTAAATTTATCAAATGGAACACAATCAAATTATTCGTACTACGAATTCGTTTCAAAATTTGTTTGTTCGATATTGGAAAAAGTAAGAAAAATGTACAAAAATTATATTTTTGTAAATCTTCACGATTTTGAGATAATTTTAACAGCTTTAAAATTTATTCGAATATAATTTCGAAATTAGAAAATATAAGAAATTAACCTTGAAAAGAACTAAAATTATATTTTTGTGAATATCCCCAATTTTGAGATTTATTTAACAGCTTAAAAAATTTTTCGAACATCGAATTTTCAAACTTAATTTCAAATATTCCAACATACCATTGTAGTGTCATCGTGTGTACTTCAAACAGACAAATTTCAGACAATTTGAGCCACCAGAACTGGTTTTAATGGTTTTAAAAATTTTTCGAACTTAAGTTCGAATTTTCGAAAATTTTATTTTTAGTTTTTTATGACCCAAAGATTATTTTAAAAAATTCGAACTTAAGTTCAAATTTTCGAAAATTTTATTTTTAGATTTTATGACCCAGAGATTATTTTAAGAGCATAAACAATTTTTCGAACATAACTTCGAATTTTCGAACATAATATTGTATTGTCATTAACTGTAATCACAACCGCCAAATTTCAAAAAAATCGGGCTACAGGAATTGGTATTTAAACTATTTTCCCCGAATTAATTCGTCGTTCGTCTGCGTTAGAAATAGAAATCAAACTACATATCACACAGTTCGTTACGTATTACGAATTTCGTCATACGCATTGATTGTGCGTATCTTCATATAAATTAGTGTGTTCTATATCTGACGACGAAAATTCGTTCCGAAAAATTCGTCGTTCGTCCCAATTGTGCGTATAGCATAAACTAGACGTAAAGCTAGTTTATAGAACAGATATTTAACAACAATGTAGTCCATAGAAAGAATAGTCTCTAGACTAGTTGTGTTACAATAAAGACTTCATTAGACTTGGCCCTTGCATATTCTTGTGTACTCAATTAATTTTATTAAAAATATTTTCCAACCAACCTCGTTGTATGATTTCACATCACAATTTGTCACAATTTTGTTTGCAATTGTGTTAATTAAATAAGAAAAGGTAGCAGAGGTCAGTTGAAAACTAACAGCCTCCTACACACCGCAAAAACATCAATAATTCGAAATTTTCATACATTACACAAAGATCTTGGCTACTCTTATCACCATCATCCTCTAGCTGCACTGCATACGCATACACCAATTCCACAAAACAAAACTTTTCTTAAAAAATTCTTTTGCTCATTAGCAACCAGTTTCTTTAAATATTTTTATTCAGTTTTTTTACATTTCGATTTCTCTTATTGTTTATATTATTTATTAAGTTCCCCCAATTTGTACAGCAGATTAAAGTTAGAGATACATGTAAAAAATCGTAGAAATATACGTGCATGTGTACTCAATATTGTGGGAATATATTACAAGATTTTATATTTTTTTTTGTTGACAGACAGGTTGGGCTGATGAAGAAATAGCTTCAGTTTCATTAGAGGTTTTAGTACTTCCTCAGTTTTACTTTTATTAACTTACTTTAATGTGCATAGTCTTGAATTTATTTTTATATTTTTGCAAATTAATTTATTTATTAATCTTTCAACAATTTTAAGAATTTTTTATTTTACAACACACCCCGACGATTCTTTTTTTCCGAAACACTTTTTCTTTTGAATCTTTACATGTACACAATCGAATGAATACAACAACAATAAGGCAAAAACAATTCTTGCACAAATGTAAACAAAGATGACATCCACATTACAACAAGCTGCCAGATGATAGGTGTTAGATTTTGTAAATGGAAATAATGTTGCCAGAGCGCTTATAATAAAGTTTAACTATTTTCAGCAATGTAGATATAGATCAGGGTACACTAATTTATTGTATCATAATATAGATATAACTATTTAAATATATTATAAAATTTTCTATTAAACGAAGGAAAAATATACAGATTTATTTCTATGCTATCAAGAAAACAACATTAATAAAATCATTGGAGTTACTCTCATTTCTGGCAACTCCAATGATTTTACAATGCACTGTATTATCATATTATCTGTCAGTAAATTAAGCCGTTTTAATTTTTAGAGTCCACAAAATTGTTTAAGTGAAAAAAAGATTTTTTCTAAAAAAGTATGCAAGCGATACATATAATAAAAACAATGACATTTATATACATAAGATTTCAAATTTATGAAAAGTAGTAAATGATTAACAAAAGTAGGATTATATAAAGAAATAACAAAAAAAAAAAAAAAAAAAAACTAAAACTATAAAAACACAAAACAACTTGTTGCTTCTGATAAATGTGCTGCCATATTTCGTGATGAGCATTTACTTTTGGTAAACCGTTATATTTAAATTGACAATTCAAATATAGTAGTTAATTTTAAGATGAACTGAAAATGTAAACGTAAAATTTATTGCAAAATTTGAAATTTTATGGATGCAAATTCTCACTGTTTTCACACGTGTGCAACATTAAAAAATAAATTTAATATTTTTATATAAAAATAGCTTTTTTTGTGATTATAGATTAGAATTGTTTACTAAAAAATGTTTGTAAAATATCTTAATAATAAAAAATTTTGTTCACTTTAGGATAGCAATATTATACTTTGGTAGCAATCATATGTAGTTCAATGACTTTTATTTCCCTCACTTAAAGTGTTTGATATTTCAATTTAATAATCATTAAAATATAAAATTTGATTTACATACAATCATACATATGTATGGATATTTATGTATATATGTATGTAATACAAAAGTATATATGAACATATTTTATCCGTTCTAAGTTATTTTGAATATTTTTTGTTCGAGATGAATTAATCTGCACACATATTTATGTTCACTCATATACATTTATGGAAATGCTCCATCAATATGTAAATGACACAACTACTAAATTGAATTAGAACTGAACTAGAACTGAACTAGAACTGAACTAGAACTGAACTAGAACTGAACTAGAACTGAACTACAACTGAACTACAACTGAACTAGAACTGAACTAGAACTGAACTAGAACTGAACTAGAACTGAACTAGAACTGAACTAGAACTGAACTAGAACTGAACTAGAACTGAACTAGAACTGAACTAGAACTGAACTAGAACTGAACTAGAACTGAACTAGAACAATGTTATATTGAAATTTTTTGACTTATGACGGACTGACAATCTACAAAAATAAAATAGTATATATGTATGTACGTATGTGTTATGTACATACATAAACATGATTTACATTTAGTATAATTAAAATAAGCATAAATGTTAACAAATGAGTCATGTGAGAATTTAGTTCAATTTAAACACCTGGATTCATACATATGTATGCAAATGTGTATACACCTGTAGCTAAATATCTTGTATCTCCTTTTTGTTGGTTTTGAAAAATTTGTCATTATACATTATGAATGAAATTATGTACTAGTATGTACTAGTGTGGTTTTTCTGTTTGTGTTATAAAAATTATCATCACGCACATTTGTGTGGTTTTTGTACTCTGTCTCATTTTAGATGGTCTTTGGTTAATGGTAAACTATGGTGTATTTTTACGGATGTTGTGGTCCAGTGGATAAGGTACAGATATATCATATGATTTTAAGTATGCAATAATATGCATGTTTTAATTTGCCATTTATATAATATGCAAGTATATATGTTGCTATTATTTTCTTATTGTCCTTTAGATTGGCATGAAAGTGACTGAGTGGGTGGTTGATTATTTGCGTTTTAGAACTCTTTCGAAAATTTCTGCAATGTGTGCAAGAGTTATGTGTTAGGGTTGTTGTTGTTGATGTCATTTCAATGATGCAATTTTGAAACCATAAAACAGACTCAGTCAAAAATTTATTGCAGTTTTCCTCTATATGTGTGTATGTAAGTACACTCAAAATATTTTGTAGGCAAATTCAAACGGAAAATCGTTAAAAAAATTAAATTTCAATAAAAAACTTTATTGTTAATTATATTAAACTTTAAGATTGTTGTCAAATAATATGACTTTTAGTTGAACCTATGTATGTATTTCTCTACATGCTCTTCATCATGTGTTCCAAAGGAAAAAAACTTTATTTGTATATAGTTAAGTTCATGGAAGTACCCTAGCACTGCTAGTATGCAAATAATTACGTATGTGTGTATGTGATGGATCGTACATATGTATATTTAGTTACAGAAACTTGTAGTTGATCTACATATTGTTTCTGTTGAAGACACTTCAGGAATTTATTTCGTATATCTATCTCTAAAATAGGTGTGTATTTAAAGGATGGATGATAAAACGCACACCCTTATAAACAAACATAAATACCACCATAAACTCATACAGTATTGTACAAAATCTGTGTACTAAAATTGTTCCGTTAACCTACACACATGGGGCCAGAATTGTAGTAGTGTGATTATTTTGTTTAAAAGCTTTTATGTACATTTTAGACAACTAAGTATGTACATATATACGTCAAGGAAATGAACATTTTACATGGTTCCTCCGGATTTCTATGAAGAATTCCTAAAAGTTAGTTTCTTAGAGATGGCCTACTAATAGGTTTCAAATTTTGAATTTTACATCTCTGGATCAAAATTATATATCATAGACATTAAGAAAAGTTGCTTATGTTTCAAACAGTACTGTAGATAGATTTAATGTTTTGAGTAATGTATCATGGATTTTACATATTCGTGTTATTTCTCGGTCTCTCTGTTTACATTAGTATGTAAATATGCTCTTATATTCAAATGTCAAACTGAATTTGGCATGACACTGGTAATTATGCCCCCGGTAAGTTTAGAGAGTTATATACATACATATGTATGTATGCACATAAATGTAAATTCATTTATTCACTTCACTCTCACACACACTCACAAATTTTCAAATTCATCTGCAATGTTGGAAAAGTTTTCGTTAGCAAAACCATCAGCAGCAGCTAAGAGCTACGAGAACAAAAAGTTATTAATCAACTATAATGGATTGCATTCCGTTTGTGTGGCATGCGTGCGTAGGAAAATATGTACGTTTGTAAATGTGCGAACATTTAGTATGTGGAGATTGTACATCTGGGTTTGAATACATATTGAAGCTTTATGATAAACTGTTATACCATAAATGCATAAGAATTGTTGGTTATACTACATTTCACACATGCATTCGTTAAATACGTACAACATCAATGATTAAATGTTTTAAAGTATAGATGAATGACCAGATAAATCGATGTTTTTGGTCTTAGTTGCCTAAGACTCAATAGGAAAATTTGGCTAGGAAATAAAAAAAAATAACATCAACATATTTCATTATCCTTTGGTTGAAAGTTAGTATATATCAGATGGAGTATACAATGTGATATGTTCAATTCATAATCTTGTCTAGTTCATATGGAAAGCAGTCGTATAATAATATTTATTTTCACCACATTTTTTTTGTAAAAAATCTTAACATTTTGCTAAAGGAAAATTGCAGGCCCAAAAACAATATCATCTTTTACTCTTACCATCCGCTTTTACTTTTAATCATTCATACATCATTCGTTGATATCTTTGGATTTTTGTTAACAGATGATGATGTTTGATGATGCTCCGAGAATACAGCAAAAGAAAAAAATAAGCGTGATGTATTGTATCGGACAGGATTAAAATTTATTATCATTTGTGATGCTGATGTTATATGTTGCTCTTGTTCTTTTTAATATAGCTGACTGACACATGTTTGTATTCACCAACGTACAAACGCAACCGTTCACTTGCAATCGCCATCGAAAAATATTAATGACCAAATTGCAATTCGAACACAACCACTACATGCAACTTATCAAACTTACACATACATTCACTATGTGTGGGAGTTTATGTACAAAACTTTAGCATAAACATACATACCAACTACATATTGAAAATTTCGCGTCAAGTGATTCAACGTAAAAAATCGATTAGGCTGAAATTTTTATCAAATTAGTGCCAGACACAAATTTTTAGCTCCATTGGTCAAGAACTGCCGGAGTTATTTCAAAGTAGATAGGACTGAACCAGAATTGAACTAAAACTGAACTAGAACTAAATTAGAACTGAACTAGAACTGAACTAGAACTGAACTAGAACTGAACTAGAACTGAACTAGAACTGAACTAGAACTGAACTAGAACTGAACTAGAACTGAACTAGAACTGAACTAGAACTGAACTAGAACTGAACTAGAACTGAACTAGAACTGAACTAGAACTGAACTAGAACTGAACTAGAATTGAACTAGAACTGAACTAGAACTGAACTAGAACTGAACTAGAACTAACTTTATTTAACTATACTTTGAGTGTATTAATTTAAATTTACTATGTATTCTAACTCTGATTTCGTTAGTATTTATTTATAAATCCTAAGAATTATAAAATCTTCATACATGTTGATAAATTTTTAGTTCTAGATGTCATATTATTTGGGGTGTAAATTGTACACTCGTATGTAAGTATTCACACATTTGCACGTATTTAAGAGGATTTCGTAATTACTTTTGTATTGGGTTTTGTAAACATTTATATCATACAAATCGTAAACATATGAAGTAGTTGTAGTCTTTATGTCATATAAATAAATTGCATGAAGACAAAGATAAAAATGCTACACACATACCTACATACGTATATATAATTTATACTATAAAATATTCTTAAGTTATTGTGGTTTTAGTACTGGTACTTGTGTATAGTAAAATTTCAATTATAATTGAAAACACACATTTTATTGTAACTACATATGAGAGAATGTTTTCTTGGTATTAGTAGTTTATAGATTTTTCCAGCTCTAGATGTTTTATATCTTCTACCACTGTAGTGGAATGGGTATTATGTGTTGTTGCTAATGTTTGTAACATATTAAAATTTTGAGTTGATTTTATAATATCCAAACGTAGAACTAATTTTAATATTGTTATAACATCTAACAGTAGTCACTGAAGTAGGGGATTAAATATTCGTGTGCTACTAACTTTTAATTTCTAACTTGTACAACAAACAATTTATGTGTTTTGTATGAGTGTGTGTGTGAGGATTATCTCTTTTATTGCCATGTTCTTAGTAAATACTCGTAAATTGTCCTTGTTAGTTGATTACACATTTTGATTTGTTATTTAGGTAATAAAATAATAATGTTAGTTTTTATGTAAATGACACAGTTTTAGTACAAATCGACCATTAAAATGTTTGTTAATTGAAATTGGAACTAAATATTTGGAAAATCCAAAATATATTGCAATTCAGCAATAAGAAAAAATGTTACAAGATAGATAGATCTTAAAGAGAAAAACTATAGTTTTTCAAAATCTTGTATATAGTTTGCAAGGGACAACAGGGCGTATGAAAATTATTAGCAATAATTAAATAAAACACATACGTTGTGGTAAAGTAATAAATTTCTTTTGGTTTTTGTTTTATTTTCTAGTTTATTGACAAATTTATTGACTAGTGTGTATTGTGAAATTATAGTCTAGTAAATTATATAATTTATAGTCTAGTCTATGTTTTAGTCTTTTTATTTGTCTGTTAAGTTCATGATTACTATTTGAACTATTGTTTATGGAGAATTCTATGAACTAGTCTTTTGATTGGTCTATTGACTTGGCTATCGATTAATTAATGAAAGAATTTTAACATATTCAGACTATTCTCTTATATAATTTCTAGTTTATGAACTTCTCATTTAAATTAATATTTAAAATATTGCAGCATTTTGTTAAAAATAAACTGTATTTTCATGCCTTTATAAGAATCACATTTTTAATCAATCTCAATCTCATTCATTGTAAATCTTGTAATTAAACAATAGATCACATTTTTAAGCAATCATTTGCACGTCTTTCTATCCCACATACATAATGTACAAAATGGGACACCGGGGCGTATGTGCATATTATCGCTAATAAATAAAACTCATACGTATTGGTGATGTGATATGAATTTCTTCATTTAAGTATTTTTTTTTTTGCGCATATTTTGTATGATTATTAAATTACAATTACCTCAATAATTAAATCTGCTTAAATTAAATCAAGAAAATATTTCTTTTTAATTTTCTCCCTCCTTTATTATGATAATTATCAAATGCAACTTGTTATCACATTTCCAGCTTATTTACATAAATAATTTATTTGCCATTTTTTATCGTTAAATTCTCCAAGCTTTATAATTAAAAACAATTCAGATTATTAAACAGTGTTAATAGTTTTTATTTTCAATAACTCTTTTTTTAACATAAATCAAAAAGTAATAGAAAAAATTTATATAAAATTATATTACTCAAACGTTAAAGTTAAATGCTAATTGAAAAAAAGTTAAAATAAAACAAACGAGTGAAAAAGTTTACGATTATTTATTGTTGATTTTTCTCTTTTATAAATATATATATTTTTTTCAATGCAGTTGATGAGTTTGTTTTAAAACAATCAATCATTTGTCTGCCAGTACATTGTCAATCGCACTAGATACCAGATAAATTTTTACTATTTTTATGGCTCTGGTTTCTGGTTTGGTTGTGGGAGTATATAAAAAACAATTAACAGTTATATCAACTACTGCAACAATTTATTTATTTTTTTATTTTTTTTTTTAATTTGTATCTCGGTTTGTTTGATGCAACTGAATTTTTGTTATTTGTCTATTTTATTACTTATTATTGAGTTTTTTTTGTTAAAAAAAACTTAAATTTTATCTTAAAAAGGTACTACAGCTAATCGATATTTAAAAATTTTGTCAAAGAAAAATTTTAAAAGAATTATTCTTTTTGTCAATTTTATCTTTCAATTTAATATAAAACAAATACATCTGTTTACTTTTTGTTTATTTAAGTTTATATTTAATAATATTAGAAATATTGATTATATTGTAACTAACTCGATAAACTGCAACTGTAAGGTAATCAAGTCATATCACGTTTTCTATGGTCAAATGTGAGTTGGCAACCATTCGTAGTAACTTCATTGTTTGCATCCATTCAACTATAAATTGTACATGTAATATACCACATACGGATGTGGAAGTAATCACACCCAACAAACAAATACTGTTGGATATTTTAAATTTACATAGTAGATTTGATTTGAAATTATAGTGAGTTTAAGATTAAATTTATATGTTTATTGGGTGTAATACACATATGCAGTATACTGTATACTTTTATAGATTCATAATCAAGTACTAAAGTTTAGTTATATAAAATCATCTAGGTATGTGTGTTGTTATAAAAATGAAAACCCTACAGTTTGGTCTTTAACTAGTGGTTATATTATTTTCACTAAAAAGTCTCATTTTAAAATGATCACAACTAAATGTATTTTCTATTTATTTAATAAATTAACTTTTATGATTTAACTCTAATTTTGTTGAAGTTTAATGATAGAAAATAGAAGTGATCATACATTATTATTCTTTTCGCTCTAGCACCTTCACTTTGTCCAGAAAGCGGACTTTTATGTTAAAAGGTAAAAGTTTAAAAAATTCGAGTTTTAGTAGGAAATAAAAATGATCTCAGATATTCATAATTTTGGCTTGAAAATCTGATTTCATATTATCACTTAAAGCTCGAGTTTATTGGTAAACAAGTAAGAAACTTTTATGATTTAACTCTAATTCTGTCGAAGTTAAATGATAGAAAATAGAAGTGATCATACATTATTATCCTTTTGGCTCCAGCACCTTCACTTTGTCCAGAATGCGGACTTTTATGTTAAAAGATAAAAGTCTAAAAAATTCGAGTTTTTGTAGGAAATAAAAATAATCACAGATATTTATAATTTTGGCTTGAAAATCTGATTTCATATTTTCACTTAAAGCTCTAGTTTTGATAGAAAAAAAGTAAAGAAATGTTTTCAACCTATTGGCCTCTAGTGTGACTAGAAAAATGGACTTTTAAGTTTTAACATAAACAAATAAGAAACTTTTATGATTTAGATTTTAGAAAAAAGAAGTGATCATACATTATTATCCTTTTCGCTCTAGCACCTTCACTTTGTCCAGAAAGTTAAAAAAAAATCGAATTTTAGTAGGAAATAAAAATAATCTCAGATATTCATAATTTTGGCTCGAAAGGCGGATACACAGACGGATGGACGGACAGACAGATGGACGGACGGATGGACAGACAGTTGGACAAACATAGCTAAATCGACTCAAAAAAAGGATTTAAGATTTCACATTCTACTTTTTGTATAGCAGGATACTTTGATTCCATCTAAAACTGTTGGATATAAAAATAAAAGACTACAGCTGCATAAAAATCAGAAAATACGTTTATTAGTCGAGTTATATTTTACATTTTTTTGTGGACTATATACATACATGAACTCAGTGGTGTCTGTGTATTTGTGTATATTTATTCAGTCGAATTGCTTTGGCGTTGGTTTTGAAATTATTATTATTTTTTTTACTGCAGTTATTCCTGTGCTCTCTTTTTATTGTTTTTGTTTACAATATTTCTTGTATTTTTGTTTTATTTTCACAAACATATTCACATAATTGTAGATTTATGTCTCTCTATATTGAATACTTATTTGTACAATATCTTTATACTTATATGATTGTCGAGTATATTTAGTTTTGTTCAATCGTTTTTAGATTTCTAAGTATTTGTTTTATTTTATGTTATATTACAATTTGTTATTTGCACTTCCTTTAACAGAAAACTGAAAACAAAAAAAAAAACCAATTTAAATATAATGAATGATTTTATATTGTCCAATCAAGCATATATACATTTCATATATGAAATATTAAAATTTGTGTAAATTTTTGTGTTAATAAAATAAAAAAACAACCTCCTACATCCTTAAAAGGATTTACATTTCAGCTATATATATAAGTATTGAAATAACTTAAAAAAAATTATTAAATTTTTATGTTATCATTTATTTATCATTTATTATTTTAAAGTTATGTCGATTTTTTAACATCAACATTAAGCATCTTAAAGTAAAATACTCGATTCTAATCCTATTAAACTGCTTCACAACATTTCATACATATCATCATTATATAGCACAACATAAGTAGATATAAATTATCTCTATAAATAATACAATCAATATTAAGCATCTTTTGGTAATTATGCAATCTATTTCTACTTACATCAAATTATATATTCAAAAAGCAAACATTTCTACAAGTCTGCTAAAATTCTTGTGTATGTATGTGTAAGTGTATGTGTGAATGTTATTGGTTATTTCATAGCACTGTGACCATGTTATGAGTTCCTTTAATTACATGACTCTGTTTATAGTTGCTTATTTGCAGGAAATTATACATTCCTGACTAAAACTTATTGACATACAATTGATATCTCTCAGCAATGTAATGGGATAAGTTACAGAATTAGGCCAATTATTTGGCTGAACAATGTTGATATGATTGGTTTAGTTAATAACCATGAGCGGTGGCTTTAAACATTTTAATGATTGGGTATATTGATTCTACAAAGTAATTCATTACATAGTAATGTAATTACCAGGGCAATGGTTTTTAGGCACTACAAAATTATTCGCTTATAATATCCACTATTAAATGGGAAAATATGCACTAAAAATGTGAAAAATATGCACCAAAAATTGTTTTCTTTGTGAAGGTACATATTAATAGATATTCAGATCTTAAGTTTTTGACAACAAATAAAAAGGTTTTTAAGGACTGACTGCTTTATGTACTAGGACCTCAAGAAGCTTAATAGCAATTTTAATAAAATTTGGTGAATGAATGTATTTTGTATTAATTATATTTCTTCAGAATTTTATCGTTTGTTAATGTTTTTAAGTGAATTATGGACGTAAAAGAGATGTAAGAACATAATTTTATCAAGTTATCTTTTTATATAGACACACAGACGGACAGACTCAGAAATTGATACAGAACCGAAACTTAAAGGACCAATATTTTGGACGTTACAGTTAGCAGCAAAAACTCAAAATACCTTCCACACTATTGTGGTTTTAAAATTTAAATAAAACTATGTAAAATTGTATTTCAAAGAACTTAGTATTTTGTTGTTAAATCGAAATTTGTTAAATAACAATAATATTATAAATTAAAACAAGTCAGATTTCTATATTCGGCTGTGCCGAATCTTATATACCCTTCACCAAGTATGTATTAAAAAACTGTTTTTATTTCTTTTGTATCTCTGCACACATGTCAGACATACATACATACAAATATAGATTGTAACAGAAAGAAATATTAACCGTTGTACTGTACTACCACCGTCAAACTGTATTACCACCCTCAAATAAATATGAGTTGTATTACCAACATATTACTGCTTTATATTTTTGTTGTTGTTTTTATACTTTTATTTATAATTTGTTGAAGAAATTTTCAGAGGTAGTCTCAGATTTTTACCCATATCTAAGTTATTTATGGACCGATTTTGCTGATTTTCAATAGGAAACGAAAGCATGTCTGATAGAATTATTGAAGATATGGATCTTGAAGACATCTGGAGTCTTCAGAAAATTGATTTC